>NW_009214725.1:209573-232210 GCF_000690835.1 Fulmarus glacialis
CCGTTTTTCAGAAGATTTACAATGACCTGACACAAGATGCATTTATTCAAGATGCACTGCTAAGAGGAATCAGCCTTGCTCCAGAGAGCTCATGAAGCTACATCTCTTTGCAACAGCTGAAGGTCCAGCCCACACTGCCAAACACTTCTGCGTACAGTACAGAATAGCCACTTCTCACAGGAAACACAGAAAACTTGCAAAACCATTTTCATCAACAGGCAGAAAAAGCGCTATGGACAGAATATGCTACATACTTTACAAGGTCGGACAGAATTTTTGATACTGTTTTAACCTCTACTAAGCTACTACAAGAGTGTGGGATGTGTTGTTTGGTGCTGGCCTGAAGAATTCTGACATTATTGTGAACAACAGAAAAGATCTGGGATAGAAGAAAGTGAAACCTTTTAATATTGACTACAGAAAATTCCCGTTGACTATTATATGTAGCGATAGTACTAGTCAGTGTTAGGATCTGTTTTTCACTTTTTGAAGACAGTTGTTTTTATTAACACAGGCGTATGCGGTAATAAGTAACTGCTTAAAAGCATTTAATGTAAAATCAGCCCTCATAAACTAGCAGGAATACATCTTGAAGTTTGTAGAGTCTATAAATAGGTAGTAGCCCACTGCATTTTTTTAAAATTTATTTTTTCTTTTCTTCATTAAGGTATCAGTCTAGTGTGCAAGAATGCAATACAGTGTATGGTTTTGATTATAAAGTAGTCATTTCCCTCATTAACATACATAAACACTTAAATACCCTATAGGTATTTAAATTTGTTTTATCCTGAATATACTTTTCTTAGTATTACATACTTCACCCACAGTTTAATTCTAGAAAAAATATTTACTGTAAAAGGTATTTGCTGAAAGGTTTTTGTTTCACAGCCTGCTTGGTAGCAGGTGAACAGCCATCAATATCAGCTGGAACAAAGGCAGAGGACCTGTAGCTCAGCATCCGCCACATCTGATGACAGCCTGGCTGAGAGAAAGGGCACGTCCTCATAGCTCAGGGTTTCCACTCCATGTCAAGCTCCTCATAATAAAATCTTTAGAATCCACCTGCTAAAGCCTTTGGTCTAAGAAGCATGCTTATAAAAGCCTCTGACTTTGAGGTCTGCTTTCTGGGACTAAATCATATTATTTCATCCTCTGAAGGAAAGCTGACATTAGTGGGACTTGGTGGGTGCATTAAAGGACAGAGTTTGACCCACTGGCTTAAGAAAAAAATAAAAGAGATAAGACTCGAAGGTTCAAGTCCATATTACTGCTTGACAACGGAAAGAATGACATCATTGCCTTATGAAGAAAAATAAAAATTAGAACATTTTGTCTGCAAGATCTATAAATCCACATCCACGAGCACATGCCTTATATGGAGGACTTACTTTGTAATAGTCTGGTAGTCAATCAATCCCTCAGTACGTAGTAGCTTGGACAGGTCAGAAGAGATGTGCCCTCACTCTCTCAAACTTTTTGTTAGAGATGGCAGAAGATCTTATTTGCAGCTGCTTAGAACTTTCACTTTTTAACCATCTTTAAGCACTGAAGAAAATCATGCTGGGTGTCTGGCTGTAGCTGATTTTCTAGGAGAAATTTTCAGCAAAAGTAATTCTCCTGACTCCAAGAATGAGGTTGGGGGGGGAAATATTATTTTGTCCACGTGGGCCCAGGAGGGACTAGTTCAGATGGGGACTGGGAGGCTCAGCAATACACACTGCTCCGACTGCCAGCTCTGCAACTTTAAAGCCCCAGCATGTGAGAGCATACTGGATAAAGAAGTCCTTCCCATGACTCCAGCTGGCAGCTGTATCACTTCTGACTAATGAGAGGCAGAAGCAGAAGAGGAAGAAGACAAGTGGCAGGAGATGGCAGCAAAGGTGCCACAGATAAATGGGGGGAAGGATGAAAGGGGAGCACTAGTCTGTAAGACACTTTTACCAGCACAGGACCCTGAGCCTCAACAGCCTGCTATCAGCAAATACCTGCAAAACCACTGACAATACCAGCATGGCAGTCCTTTCAGGAGATGGCTCAAACAGCACGCTATTGCCATCGGCTGCTTCAAGTCACCCACGACCAGAAACCTGGAATTTCTATCCCTCCTGAGATGGTCCAATAATTTGGACATTTTCAGCTTTGTATTTTTTAAAAAGGGAAGAAATTAAATTAGACTACTATTAAAAGAACACCAAGACTCAAAGTCAAGCACTGAAAAGATAGGAAATAGACTCAGGTTGTGTGATGCACCTGCCTTTGGTCTCCTTGTACCCATTTAAGAGGACAGGGCTCCAAAAGAAGTGACTACACGCTCATTTTTCTGTGAGCACCCTGACTCGTCCAGAGAAGAGGATGGGCATTGCTCATAGCATGAAAGCCGGTGAGTGGATGAGGAGTTGTGAAGGACTGCTTCATCCAGACATGGAAAACGTGTCCTGGGTCACACAAGGGGCTGCAGGGTCATTTCAGTCTATGGTTCTCATTTTCCGTGTCAGCGTTGCCATGAATGACAAATGCTTTCCCTTGCAAACAAAGTCACAAAGAGTTGCATTTTTTCAAAATGCTATCATAATGTTAATGTTCAAATAAAATGGCCCCCAAGTTTTTGTAGGGAGAAGTGACGTTTTCATGAGATCAAGGAGAGAGGTGGCAAAAAACCCTCCTAAATTTTCAGGAACACAAATACATGGGGCCTGGAACAGGAGCAGCAGAAAGTAAGTAGAGTTGTAGACCTAATGGGAAGCAAACAAACAGAACAATCATACTGTTAAAGACTGTCATGAAGAATATTTTCAAAGAGGCCAGATTACAGTCAAACCAAGACAACTTTGGCATTGTTTTGTAGTGCTGAATGTTTGGCCTTACAGGCACGTAATTTAGAGATTGACACATTAAATTTAAGTATGTGGAAATATCAGAGTAGGACACAGAACCCTTTACCCTCTATTCAACCACTTCTTTGAATTCAGGTCAGGTTATAATGACTGAAAGCCAGTGAAACATTGATGAGCTCTATCCAGTTTTTTGGTACAGAGGTACAGAAATCAGTTTCAGCTGAAGTTAAGTTTTCTAACTAAGAGGCAAAGAAACTGCAGACTGCTTTCACCTCCCATTTGAAAGACAGCTCTTGCTGATGAAAATCAAAAATCTTTGGTAAGGGAAGAAAAAAAAGCAGAGCTATTGGCTCTACTGTTTGGTAAAATAAACCACGTTTTCCAATGGTTTTCTTCCAGCATTGTTCTGAAGCTAATTTAATATTTTGTTATTGCAGAGGGAGTTCAAGGATCAGGACAAAATGCCAGCGAAGAGGCAAAATAGAGGAAGGTAAATATCTTCCTTGTAAATATCCCCAAAGTCTAGACTGACACAAAAGCTGGAACTTACCAAGTCAGACAACCATATTGCTAAATTCGGAGAGTCCAGACATTCTGCAGCTTCCTTATTGCACAGTTTACAAAGGAGAGAGCTTCAACTATTTCCCAAAGGCATGAATGTAATACCCAAAGTAATGAGGAGTCTTCTAGAACCTGTTCCCAGCTTTCATACCTAGATCTGGAAAAAGAGAGCATAGAAAAGAGAGCAAATGCAGGCAAACCAAACTTTAAAAAAAAATACCTTACAAACCTCATGCTATATTTTCTTACTCTCCATACTTTGCTTCTCTGATACAAATATTGTCAATATCTAGTCAGTATGTGTGGGGTCCCATTCAAATAAAAGAACTTTTCAAGGAAAGCAGCCCTGCATATTACAGGTACTCGCCTCGTTAGTGTTATTTCTACAATTGTAGTAGCTATCATTTTAGCATTAAAGTTTTTGAGGCTTAAAGAAATTTCATCAGCTCTTTAGAGCTTGACAAAGAAAATAAGACATAGAATCAGAAAGCTATCAATCATTTTTTTCTAACACTTTCACTAGAAAACACTAGTAATATGTGTTATTCCATTTTTAATTGGGATTTTTCTGGGAAAAAAACCCCAAACTAAAAACAACAAAAGAAACCCCACTAAACCACTTAATATGCTTTTCCAAAAAACATATTAATTTGTATGGCTTGGATTCTATCTGCAGCTGATATTCTCTTTAATCAAAAATACTGAACAGAATCAAAGAAAAAGATGCTGATTTATATTTTATTGCTCATGTTTTATCTTTCTCACTTGCATAAAAGACATATTTTCTGCACTTTTAACAGATCTTAATTTGAATACGTTAACATAAACATTTGTATGCCTATTCTACATACAAATATTTTGTATAAGTATATAATAATGCATACATATATATGCATATATATAAATATGCAGATATACAAATTTCAATTATTTTTAAAAATACATCAAAGAAAATTACTATTGTTATCCACCAGCTGTGACCAGAACTGTCTCTTTAACATGCTGCATTTAATGAGACATTATGTTAGCATTTCTCGCTCTCTGTGTTTCTCTGAAAAAAAAAAAAAAAATCTATGTTAAAATCAGTAAGGAATTATGTAAATAAAGTACCAACCCTGATGAAACAGCAATTATATATCTCAGCAGCTGCGTACGTCCATTTATGATAGATGATTAACTAGCAAATTGTTTGCATATTTGTTTTATGGAGCATTTGGCAATTTAACTATTAGCTATGAAGGTTTAGCCAAAAGTCATTAAAATGCTTAGACTAGTGTAGATCACAGCTGGTGCTGTTTTAGTAAACTTATAAAACACCAATATGTAAGAACTACCTTAAAGTAAAGGACTACATCCACAGCAGGGTGTGCATGCGATGTAACTAGTTACCACGCTGGGCACTTAATCCACCCGTTCAGTGGTTAGCAGGGACTCAGAAGACCTGAGCTCTGGGTTCTTCTTCTGTTTGAGGGTAATTTGAACCTTAACACCTATGCCACCGAAGCTGTCTGATCCTTTCGTCCTTCTGATAATCTGTGAGGAGGGATAGCTTTGCATCAGGCCAGAATACAGGCACAAATTTGAGAAAGCCTCTAGAGCTTCACAGGTAGATCTTGGCTGTTGGAGACTCGGATTCCAGCTCCACTTTGATGGATATCTAACATAAACAGCACAGTTACAAGCAGCACACTGGGACTGGGATCATTAGCATGTAGAGTTGTTCTCTCTCTTTTACATAGTGAATGCACAATTTTTAGGAGGAAAGAAGGCCCTCACCAAAAGGGTGTGCAATCTCTTGCAATACAGGTTTAAATCTACTCAGAAAGGAACCTGTATCTTGGTTTCCTGCCATCTGGGTAAGCGCACTGACACCTGCGCTATGGGAAAGAAGAGCAGACAGACAACCTCCTCCAGGTGTGGCTAGGGTGGTTGAAGACATTGTCATCATACCACTGGCATCACCCAGAGAGTACTTCTACTATCATTGAGCCAGTAGAATATAATTGTGTGTAGTCCTTTTTGCGTTCAGTGCCAAATGAAGAGATTCAAGCTGTAAAAGCAGACTTAGCACTAAAATAGATGAGGGGTTTTGCGTATTTCTACCATAAAGCAGCATCCATCAGCCCCAGCTACCTGAAAAGTGTGTGGGTTGCTCTGAAGGCAGGTACATTCAGGTTCTGGGAAACACCTATTAACTGAAGTGAGCATGGGTTCTCATTTTGGGGTTTAAGACTACTCTGAAAGCTTTTTATTTTTTATTCAGGGGGACAATAAATATTTCAGTTCTGCTATTACTGTACTTCATTATTTGCACGAGAACAGGTCCAAACAGGGACAGTTTGGACCTTTATATTGTGGCAGGCAGCACACAGCCGTGTGATTCAAGGAGGAAGTTGCGCTACATAAGACGATTTGCATCAGTGAGTCTGGGCTTGTGCTTTAAGTTAACCACGTGTCCCCGTGCTTTGCTGTAAGAGAGGAGTTGATGCTTCTCCATCAACCCTGCAGG
The DNA here is from genome assembly GCF_000690835.1 of Fulmarus glacialis. Taxonomy (NCBI): domain Eukaryota; kingdom Metazoa; phylum Chordata; class Aves; order Procellariiformes; family Procellariidae; genus Fulmarus; species Fulmarus glacialis. Next base: position 215,478 of record NW_009214725.1, read on the forward strand.
CCTCTGTCTTCTCTCATCCCCGACTACTTCCCACGGGCCCACTTTCACAAAGTCACTTTCTCCAAGCGCTACACTGCAAATACAGCCCTTGTTTCCAAGCACTCGGCTCCGTAGCATGCATGAGCAGATGTAAGGACCGGAGGTTTCCCCCGTCCCTTCCCTGCGTGTATCTGGGCATAGTCAATCCCAGAGCAAATATTGATCTGCTGGTGCTGATACCCAGTGATCATACAGCTCTAGTTGTTAATTACAGACACAAGGCTTACGTGCTGTTTAGTGGAGAAAGAAAAGCACCAGCGTAAGCTCACGTGTAGCTGCAGCTGCACTGCTGTGCGTTTATATGTGTATACATTACAGCTGCACCCTGCCTGCTTCTCCCCGCCATCCGCGCGTGTCTCTCCTCTGCCCTCCGCTCTGCTCCCGCAGACCCTCCCTCACCTCTTCCCACCCAAAAGGAGCCATCTGAGCTCAGACTCTGCAAGTATTAAACTTATAAACATTATTTTGGAGGTTTGAGGCAAAGCAGAAATGAGCTCATCCTCCCAAAACCATACTGATTCACCAAGATAACAGTAGTATGAGGCCGTATCAGCTTAATTTTGCTGTGAAAGTAAGCAGAGGTGTTTTAACAGTAAATAGCACCTGGCCAAAAGTCCACTGGTTTTGTTTCCTTGAAATTCCAAATACAAAACACGTTTTTTCCTGTGTTCTTGTTAACTTGCTTCATCAACAGCCTCACTAGTGTCAGAGTTAACCTGGAAGATTCATGAGGAATTAGAGAAATATGTTGTTTGCTCTATTTGAGAAACATACTTTCCAGGAACAGTATTTCCTTCTGTACCCTTCTCTCAAATTTCCTCTCAGCCTGTTAGCTGTACTGACGTTGTGTGTATTCACTTGGTTTGCACCATAAGCTGCCTATGGCAAGGAGGTATTATTTCTACTGCTCTATAATGTATTTTTGTCACTATGGACATAGCAAGCTATCTTCATTATAGAAGGCTAATAGGGAGATGAGCAATTCATCAAGTCATTGACTCCCCAGTGAGGTGGGGGCTATGGTTTGGAGACTGACTATAATTTATCCCAGTGAACTTGAGGATACATGGCTATTGTTGAGGAAAAATGGAGAAAACTTGAGCAAAACACGCAGCCTGTGATGGGGTTTTAAATTTTTTCTACAGGTGAAAAGAATAATTTCCCCCTTTAACCTCCTGTGTGGCTTTCTGTGAGAGTCATCAGGTGAGATGTCTGTCTTGCAACGGAGCTGGGGAATTGGGAAGCACTGTGGGATACCCTTCCATGACAGATTCATCTAAAATAACAGATGAACCAAGTTCAGCCTTTCCCACTTTCTCATTTTTCCTGATTCAGTGCACAAGATGATGGTGATTCCAGCAGGAAAAATACAGGAGGAAAATCTGCTTGAAGAGTTGCCTTCCTAAATTAAGCGGGATAAAGAGGTGACCTGAATTTGTTTGCTTGTCTCTAAATAAAGAACTCATGAAATCTTAAAAAGCAGCTTTTGACTGTAAACAGTGACTTTCCCTATTTAATGCATCCTAAAAGACTTACCGTGCCTCCCTCCACCTCCAGATGACGGGGAGGCTTCCCAGAGAATACATGTAGGCTCTGAGCTTGTGGCGGCTTAAATAAGTTTCTAGCCCATCTGGCTGGAAAAAAACTCCAAAATACAAAAGCATAAAAGTGTTGCTGGTGCAGGGAGATGGTGAGAGGAGCTGCTGGTGTTGGGTATCTTGGGGCTCCTTCGCTGGCTCCCCAGCTGCTGGCCCCGCTGCTCTCTCCATCTCCAATCCATGCGTACAGTGCTGCTTTGTCTGATGCTACTATCACAGGCACCAAAGATATTGTGAACTGATTGTCTAAATTCAGGAGAGAGCCTTAAAATCTTCGTATTTCAAAATGGTATATTTTGATGCTTTTTATTTGCCTTCAGGGTTTGAGTTTCCAGAGTCATGCCAGTGATCGCAATCATGAAGCCTACAATTTTTTTCCTAAAATGGGACCTCAGGCTGCCATTAATAGCTTCTTTCCACAGATGAGGCTTTAAGAAAAATATCAAATATTTTAAGACTCATAATAAAATCTTGAGAATTGCCAACATTTTATGTCATTGGCTCCCTTGCTGTCCTCATCTCCGCCTGCCTTGAAAAACCAATTCATCTATGTCAGATAAGAGAGCCAGAACACGATATCCATCCAAAATCAGAGTGCAGAAACACATTTTGCAGCTCAGGCCAATCTCATCTCACCATCTTTAATACAGCTCCATTTTAGAACATTTGGAGAGTAGAAAATTAAGAGTAAACAACAATATTTCTTCTGATTAAAAAATGCAACCAAGGCTCCAAATGTACTTTTATTTTGAAAGAGCCTCCTTTAATGCACTCTAAAGCTTTAGAAATTACTCCATGGTAGAGTGAACTGTAGTCCTACTGAGTGAGGTGTAAGATACTGAATAAATCATTTTGATTTGACTTGGAAATACGGCTGAGGTCTTTAGTTACTACCATAATAGAAATTACAAATCATCTTGGTTTTGACAAGTTCGTTTTGTTTTTTTTTTAATGAAAGGTTGTTTTTTCAATGAGAGATTAGCTTTAACCTGAAATTACAAAAAAAATTATTTGAAAGCAAGTATCTGAATTTTCTTTGAAAGATCAAAATTCTGAAAACCAAAAATAATTATTTGACTACATTTTTTACGTGAAGACTTTTAAGTGTTTCTATTTGCCTGTGTATATATGCATGAATTGATCCTGTTTGCCAGTTTATTCTGAAAATAAGAAAAATAAAGTATCATTTTATTTATTGCTGTGATGGGAATGCCACAGAGCTGCAACTGAAAATGAGAGTCCCACTGTAGTAGTCACTGTAAGAGAAAAGTCTGTTCCTGCTCCAGGACACATACAGACCTAGATGTCAGTTAGAGGAGAGAGAAATGAGTCAGGGTGATGAGGTCACATTAAAAAAACAGAGTTTAGCAGAAAAACAGGACTCTCAGCCTGCCACAAGAGCTTTTTTCAGGATGACGTAATTCCTATTAAATGGCTTGAAATTACATTATTATCCAGTACTGCACATACCCCAAAATATTGACATGTATGATGTTACATAATTTTCCTATTGAGAAGAAATATTCCAAAATAATTATGATACCTCAAAATACTGTGACTTGTAATAGTGGATACAAGTGCTATGGTTTCCAAGATTTCAAATATTTGAAAGAACATTTGGAGACCTTTTTTGAAATAGCTGTCCTTGAGTATAGAAGACAGTCCCCTCTTTTTTACAATTAACTGAATATCGTATGTACTGCACCATAAAACTTTGAAAGGATTGGGATCAACTCATTGTTTGACAAAGCTAAAGCAAGAATGGTAATCAATCCCTTGGCAATGGAAATTTTAAATTTAAAATAAGCTTTAACAAAGCCTTTGAACCTTCAAACACTTTATCCTTAAGAAATTAATGGGTCCCTGAAGAAGTCTTATTTCCTTTTCTGTTTCAGTTATATATACTTCAATTAACTTAATCAACAATGCAGCAAAATAACTGATAGAGACCAATCTCCTGGAAAAAAATTCCTCCCAATGCCTCTTTCCCACTTCTCCCCTTTTTTCCCCTTTTTGGATTTAAAACTGCTTAGGGTTCTACAGAAAAACTGTGCTTTTTAGTTTTTAAGCTCTGTTTATTCCGGTTTTGGTTTGCTGTCGTAGTAACACCCCCCTCCACCCCTGACCTATTCCCCTCTCCAGCAATTTGTGTTGACTGCGGCAACACCTACAGATGAAAGCAGCCCTACGTGAGAGGTTTCCTTCTGATGAACCAGGAACAGCATCGAAGAGTCCTTCAAATGTTTCTCTCTTTTAAAGGCAATTGGAACTTTATGGAACATTTTATTTTTCCTCTTAGGAACAATTACCATTGTGGTCCCCAAGCTGCCATGCCAGCCTCTGCCTTTGGGCAAAAATGAATATATTTTTCAAGTTTCACTACATCAAAACCTCCTAGAAGTGACCTTCTTTGTTACAGGTACAGATTATGGCTGCCTTTATTGTCTCTACTCTTAAATCCCATCATAGTTATAGTTTCAGTCTAGCTCGGCTTCTCCCAAACATGAAAAGCGAGTCTGTGTGAACTGTTGACACTGTTTTCCCCTCTCGGTTCCTTTGCTCTCCTTAAAAACCAAGAGCCTAAAAATAAATGTCTCCTAGCTTCAGCCTTCTGTCTGGTATCTCATCGCAGGGCTTTGTAAGGGGCTCATATCCACCATCGAGCATCATTTTGTCATTCCTGTGATATTTAGCCGATCTTTCTGCTAGCTTTACCTGGAAGCACCACTGCATAGAAGCCGCATGTCTGTTAGTATTTGTATTATAAACGGCCTACTTAGGGGGTTTATATAACGCAGAGGTAAGAATTTGCTTTTGGCTGAAAGTCATTAACTCTCAGCCAAAAAGCAGAGTTGTATTTAATTTGATGTAAATAAAACTGATCTGCTGTGGCAGTTCTATTTATACTGAGGGACAGGCTCTTGTACTGAGATCAGTTTATCCAGATACCGCGTGAGGATTGTGGCACTGGCAGAAAGTCCGTGGCATTGGGTTGAAATTCTTGCAGCCTGTAACGCAGGAGGGTGAGGAGGTAACTCTAACACACAGCGAGACAGACAGATGCCATATACCTCCCCCGTGGTCCTCCATAGGATGCAAGAGGACCCAACAGTAATGTGATGTGCCTAAGGCAGTAAAGGGAAATTTGGCCTTTTTCCTGCCCACCATATAGAAATACCTCTTTGTTACTTGTAACTGCAGATAAGTAGCTGATGAGGAGGACAGATCACTTGACAGTAAGGCACAGCATAGTCAATGAACTTTAAACAACAGCTTCAGTCCTGATTTTCCTGCGTACCATTGCCTTGAAGTCAGGGGAGGGTAAAAGGGAGAGAAAGAGAGATATTCATTCTGTACAGTCGTGTACAGTACAGTTTTGACCATTTTGAAATGGCCCAATTTATCTGAATTTTATGCTTTCATATTCAGATTTCTTACGTTGCTATCTTTCTGCTTTCCTCTGCAATAATCTTGCTTTTTAAGTATGTTCGAATGTTGACGTGTCTTTACTGAATTTGTCTTATATAACGCACCATCCACATGCATTTATTTTTTAAACCATAATGAAGAGAACTGTTAATAAAGACCATTAAGTTAGTTCATTAAAATAATAAAAAAATAACATTAACAGCCTGGTTGTGAAATGAAATATCTGCGGGTTTTTTCCAAGGAAATTGCAGAAACAGTTTTGTGGTTGAAAATAATTGTGGATATGGGTGTGTTTTATACAACGTGGCTATTTAATTGCTGCATTAAAGGCACTGACTCTTTTTTTAAGTGCTATTATTTATAATAAACTTCTGCACGTCCAAAACTGGCTGCAGCCATCTTAAAAACTGTAGGCAAGAGGTGTAAGACAAAGCCCTGAAATTCACACCACTTCCAAAGTGTAGCCATCCTGAGATGACTGCTGATGACAGTTCTCCCAGGTTCTTTTAAACTTCTGTAGCATTATAAAAATTATAGCAAAACTCTTGGCCTCATTTTTCTCCCCTAGTATAAAATTTCTGACATTTTGGTAAGGAGCCCTGCTTGATTTATAAGTGGAAATCAGTGGTATCTGCTAAGGGTAACCCATTTCTGGTTTCTGTACCCATTTCTGCCTGCAGAAAATAAGCAATGAAGTAAACATATAAGGGAGAACTGCACAAGCAACATAAACCCTAATGGCTCGAAGGTCAAGTGCTGGGAAGACCTAGACTTGCCTGGTGACATTAAGTTACTGCCTGATGTTTTCCAGAAATCTATAGAAAGAGGCAAAGCAGAAAAAAGCTTTTGGTGAGCAGGACTCACAGCATTTGTGGCAAAGAAACATTCTGAAACATCAACATCATCACGTACTGTACAAACATCGAGAAACAAGGTCAGTTTATCTCTCTGGGCATAACAGTGAGCAGAAACCTTCTAAAGGAGATGGCGTTGAGACTAGAAAGGTATCCACCAGTAACGAATTTCCCCAGCGTATGACATACAAAGATGCACAGCATCTGGATGAGACAGAGTTCTCGATCCATTGCAGGCAGAGTGCACAGGGAAGCCCTGGAGTAGCAGATCTGCTGAAACATTCAGTAGAAATTAGGTGTCTTTGATAGCAAGACCATGAGTGAGAAAACGGGGTCCCAAAACCCCTTTGGGAAAAGCCACCAGAAGGGAGAGCAGTGCAGGCTGTTCCTGTGCCTTGTGACAGAGAGAAGACAACACAGGGTAGAAGACAGATCTTTGTGCCTGTGGCCTTGTCTGGGTTTAAAAAAGAAGTAGTCTTAGCCTGTCCAGGAGGTGAATTATAGGCAATTCAAAAGCCCGTAGAGCATTCACTCATCCCGGGCATTACAGGGTGATTTGCTAGACCTCGCCACAGACTCGAGACTAGATTCTGACCACTGCAGCTTCCTGGGACTTTGATGCAATAATTTACAGGACAGATTTACAGGGCAGCCACAAGAGCAATTTAACATCTTTTCTTTTCCCTCTGCTGCCTGACTGGCATTGCACACTGCTCCCCCACTTCTCCAGTTCAACTGAGTCTCAATCCATCACTGATTTATGTGTATATAAATCAAGAATGAGATCAGAGGCAGAGCCTTTGTATAAAAGAAAAATCTGTTTTTATAGCTTCAGCAATAACAGTAATTATTAATAGGTTTAGCCCAAAACCTGATGTACAGAGTACAATAATATTGTGAAATACAGATTTTGGATCTAAATTTTGTGGGCTACATTATCGAACCTAGCGGAGAAATAATAGTCTTAAAAGAAAGGACAATGGTGGTTTAAGCTACTTTGACAGTTTCTCTATCCCAGTACAAAGCACTAGAATTGGTCAAAGAATGTGATTTGACCTTATTCTTTCTTCTCTGTAAAATATTTTCTTTTAAAAAGGAACAAACTCTTTTCTCCCTCCCCCCCCGCAAATCATCTGATTTTTCTGAAACTGAAAGTTATGAAGTATGCATTTCCACCTTCTCCCATTTTTTTTCCCTAGACTACCTACCTAGTTGTGGGGTTTTTTAGGTATTAAACCTGTGCATCAACCAGCTCTGAATGCCATGGCATTAGAAATAAGAACATATGGAGGCAAAAAGCATAGGGGGAAAAGATCAGAATTGCCAGGAGAAGCCAGGCCATATGATGTTAGGCTACGTAACTTACAGACCAGAGTTTGCTGCCCCTGCGTAGCTTACTCTACCCTTCCTTTGGCATTTCTCACTTCACCTGCTGGCCTTCATGCCTCTCACCCTGCCCGTGCCCTGCCGAGGGGACGAGGCTTCAGCTTGTTGCAAGGGAGGTTTGTATGTTACCTGCTGCGGAGATGAACACTGCACTGAACATTTCTTTCCAGGATTTCACTCAAGAAGAGTGTTTAATGTGTCTGCTGCCATAACCCAGGAGAATCTCAGTTGGCTCCTCTGCCTTTGGGATCCAGTTCGATCATCCTGACAGGTATTGTTTGCCTGCAGGACTTAGAGTCTGAAAGTGAACCCACTTTCCGGGGAATTAGGGCAGTTGAAGCCTAGTCAGAAGTTCATAATTGCCTTGAAACATTGTCCCACAGCAGAAGAGAGGTTGCAAATGTTAAGGACTATGTGGATGCTAGTTAACTAGGCATGACAATGTCTACTGGAACAGGTTGCCCAGAGAGGTGGTAGATGCCCCATCCCTGGAAACATTCAAGGTCAGGTTGGACGGGGCTCTGAGCAACCTGATCTAGTTGAAGATGTCCCTGCCCACGGCAGGGGGGTTGGGCTAGATGACCTTTAAAGGTCCCTTCCAACCCAAACTATTCTATGATTCTATGACAAGGGCCACACTAGAGCCCTGCCATGCCATCCTCTGTACTGGGTAATTACTAGCACCTTTGTTGCCAGATATCCCTCTCCAGACAATGCTTGGCCACAGTTTAGGGCTGTAAGAGGGGCCAAGGACTATTCCTAGCAGGCGCGATGAAGGAGGCCCTTCTGTTTGAGGGAAAACAGAGTTCGGGTGTGTGGGCACAAGCAGCACTAAGTCACCAGATCTTGGACCCAGCTGCTTGACCCTCTTCCATTTCATTCACTAGTACAGATATAGCCAAAATATTAGTAACAGAGGACTAGTATATGGGGGAAAAATAACCATTTTTTTATCAGTGGGATTACTAAAGGAGAGTTCTAGGTCATGTAACATAACGCTGTCATTGATAGTGCATCATTTATCTCTTCTTTGCATTTTCTTCTTTTTTATTTAAACATAGATGCAAGTTCAAAATTAAGTCATGAGATTCTGCACATCAGATAATATGCTACAACTAGCCACATTCGTGGTCATGCTGCTTCAGCTCAAACCACCGAGGCGGCGAGGGCACACGTATAGTCACCTCCCACCCTTCAGGTCACCAGCACTTGCTCATGGGTTCTCATGAGACCTTGACAGCTTTCAACTCTCACTTCTGTTCCCAATGTCACCCTACAGAGATTATGTAGGTCATCTGGTACAGCAAAACGACTGAAAAAACTGGGGCTTGTGGCTCTCAGTGGCTCTTGGCTGGTACTGGGAGAGCTGTGAACAGGGACACAGGGAGCATGGCACTTGCTCCAAACTGGAGTGACTTTACCCCATGTTAGGACTCTCATACTGCTGAATCCCACCAACAGTAATCCAAAAAAAATATGGCCACTATTTAGACACCAAATAACCACGAAGGTGAGTAAAAAAACTCCATGACTTTACTTGATGATTGGCACACGGATTTTGGGGGACAGTATGTGAGCACAGCTCACATACTCTGCTTTCTACTACTGCAAAAAAATTTCTACCACTGTTTAAAAAAGTTACAGCACTGTTCTGGAAGGGCACATGTTATATAATTTTGTACAGCAGAAGTACAGCTAAGTCAGCTTTAAATAGCAACCATTTCAAATAGTGTCTTCACAGACCGTTTTCAGAGTGTTATTTTCACAGCAATAATGTCTGCATTCGTAATTACAGTAGCAAGTTCAAGGCTTCTGGAAAATGAGGGTGAAAAGATAGAATAAAAGATTGCATGTGGGGAAATGAGATTGAGAGAGTTACTCAAGCACTGAAGTGATAATATATTCTTATATTAATCTGAATAATTTCCTAGTTACTATCTTAATATGTAGAATAGGGAATTCTGTGTCCCTAATGTACTGATTTGGTCAGAAAAATCACCCACGCTGTTTTATACAAAACACTGAGACAGACAGAACCAATTTCCATTAGCGTTCACATTTTTCCCCCAAAGCATCTACTTACCATTAATGTAACTGCTCTACATTGTCCTCTTATTGTCCTGGATATGAATAAATCATTAGCCTTATTTTATTAATGAGGCCCAGCTAACAATATTCCCAAACTGGCTGTGCTCTCATATGTTGCAGTATTACAGATAGGTGCACGCTGTACTTTTATTCCTGTATCAGGAAAGTCTGGAAGCTGCAGTGAGGTGATTATGTAGTGTTCATTGACAAACGAGACCTGTTCCAGGCAAAGCTGCAAGGAAAAAGTCAAGTTCAGTTTCTAATTTACTTTTTCTTAAGCACTGGAAGCTTTTTGCTGATTTCACAGGTTAGCCTTTGCATTTACAGGAGATAGCACCTTTTATCTTAAGTATTACAATGAAAAGCCTCAAGCATCCTTGAGCACTAATGGGTATTCCGGGACCCTGTTACAGAGGACCGGTGTTGGGAGCTGCTGTAACTTGACACATGGGGATCAGCAGTCGTAGGAAGAGCTCTGCACCAGTGCTGGGAGCGCCTGTGGTTTCACATGGGTGAAGGAAGCATGGCAGGATCTTCCTGTGCCCTCGCTATCCCTTGTCCCGTGTTGGGCATTTAAACAGTTTTGGGATGAGCAGGGGGAGGCAGATGTGCATAACCTCCTCCTGGCTGCAGAGCTGGGCAAAGGTGAACTTGCTCTGGCCCAGAAACTGCACAAATATACATTTAACTAGGGCACAGTGCTGGACTTATCTGACTATATGAATCTGGAGCCCATGCTTTTTTTGGGCCAGAGGCAAACTTGCATGTGCCCGTACTAGCCCATGGAGACAGATTGAGGGTGCCTAATAAAAGTCAACTTTATTCTTTTTCAGGTCAGCCATAGTAATAAGATGTAAGCAAAGGAATGGCATGCATCAGTACTATAATGGCATCTGGATTTGTCCTTTCAAATTATATTATTTCCTTCTCATGTTAATCACTATCCATGGCTGACCACCCTATGCGCCAGACCTACCAAACAGGACATCAGTGCGCACGGTTCCTCGGCTAACCCAGTCCCCACTCAGTCCCAGCATCTGTGCAAAAAACTAGAGTACAAAAACCGAATCTGCTGGCAACACACAAAAGGAGTTAAAGCACCTCCCTCAGCCGCGCTGCTCTGCAGGGCTAACACGAGCAAAGAGCAGGAAAACATTTCTGTTGCTAAATCACCAATATGGCAACAAGTACACCCAGGGAGCAAATGTGCTGAGCAAAACTGCAGGTTTGGTACAGACCTGTGCTTTTTGGCATTTTTCTTCATTTTTGTCACTGGCTTGTTTAAGGGATCTCTTATAGTGCAGGCTGTGAGGGGAGACTGAAGGGAAGTGTATGAGAAGACACTTAGGAGAAGCAGCTAACATAAAGGGAATGAGGGAAGGAGACACATGGAAGAGGAGAGAGTAAAAGATGAGAACCGTGGTGGGTAGAAGATTGAAACTGATGCTGAGAATACATTATGGGAGAGCTGCTGCACAGACCACAAAACCCAACAAGCAGGCAACATACAACTAGAATTTGAGTTAGACTTTAGGTGAAATGGAAAGCCAGGAGTCATGTACTAACAGCTGTGCTGCTGCGCTTGCCTCTGAAGATTCTCTGCTTGAACTCAGTAACAGGCGTATCCTAAGACATTTAATTCTGGCCTTTGGCCTCCAGATTGATTTACCACAATATCTGCCCCACCTGACTGGGGATAGACAGATTATCTTATAAACAGGACACATCATCACAGTTGCATAGATTAATTTCTCTCCAGCTATTACTCCCAGCTTTTTGCATATTTTTGTGTCACTTGTTGACCTGAGAACAAAGAGCTTTCAGTATACATTTTCTGCCTTTTCACTATGTTTTGGAAAATTATCATTGCTGTTATTTACTCAAGCTATGGTGATACACACTCACAGGGGATCTTTCCTGTCTATCTCACATTATGTACCTTATTCCCCTAACAAACAAATGGTCCCTCTTGCATTACTCACTCCACAAATCCAGATACTCTCGAGAATGGTGCTATATAAATACCTAGCTAGATAAATCAGCAAGATATTTCTTTTCTCCATATTCTGATAGGAAGGAATCTGGGGAGTGTGCATTCCTCAGTAGTCTCTCTTTGTTTTTATAATAAAGTATCTTTTCTACCACTCCAGCAAGAGAAGATGAGAGGTATCTGGTGCCAATGAACTCTTGTACTTGCTTAGAATACTAGAGCGTTATTGGTTTTAATATTTAAAGCTGCACTGTTGCCATGTAACTGGGGAAATAGCTTTTTGTGTTTAAATATTTCATGGCTTGTTGGAGTCCAAGTACACGACGAACTTCTTTAGTATGTTAGAGGCCCACCCTGACTGAAAAGTTTTTTGTTAACCCTTGAATGTGTTAAAATTGCTCTGTATTGCAGGAATTTATTAAGCATGATTTGATTAATTCAGAGACCATGAGGGACTGGAAAGTAACATTTTTTTCTCTTAACTTTTGTATAGACCTATGTTAATCTTTTTAATATGCCTTTCTATGTTGGAGAAAATCTTTTATTTGATACTGGAACTCTAGTTTAGTATCTTATAATGATGGCTTTTAAAAAGATATATTTCCTTATAAACCATTGCCTCATTGCAGACTTCCAGAACTAGTCAGTATCAGAAGGAAAAGCTTCATTGTGGGTATTGGCTGCTTATTGCTACATCAGAGCTGCACATATTGCTCTGAAGGGTGCTAACAGTCTTGGAGAAGAGCTACAGCCCACTTAGCTCCTGTGAGGTATATGCAGGGTGACTCTAGCTCCAGACACAAAAATGTAGTTGATTGATTGTTTCATTGCCGTTCCATTTTTTTGGTGCTCAAGTTTTGTTACTTTCTAGAACAGGATTGTGCGTGTGATTCCCTAGGTGAAATTAACTCAGTGTCTTGTCTTCAGAACAACCAACAGTCAAAAGTTTCTTCTGATCTCAGCTGATAATAGCTGAAGTTTGATATGTCCTGGAAGTGTGTTTGCACACTGACGGCTGTGATGGTAAGATCAGAACAAGACAGAGGTTGGAAAAATTAGTTTCTTGTATTGGTGATGAAATAAACTGATTTGAATTAGTCCCCAAATTACTGCAATTTTCTGCATGTCCTCTTGGCCCTGCGATTATTTTCATTCCAATAAATACTGTCCTCATCTGGGAGATGGCTTTTGCAGCTGCTTTGCACAGAGATCCAGAATGGCAGGCTTATTGTGAAATTGGGGAGGAGGGGTGGTAAGAGTAACACCTTGGGAACATTTGGGAATGGTGACAGTGCAGCAGGGCACACATAAACATCTCAGTGTAACAAACACAAAACCTTTGAAAGCTTGGAAAAAAATCAAACTGTCCTCATGAGCTTCTCTAAGTTACAGAAATATTTGCTTAGAATCCTAGCATTAATGAAGTATGTTATGGGAAACCATAATTAACATGTTCAGAGATGAAAAAAAAAGTATGGAGGATAATCATCCTGCTGACAAACACATTTGTTTGCTCTTTACATTAAAAGTTAATGATGTGTGCTGGCAAGGAGAATGAAGTACAGATGATGATTTGAAAGCACCCATGCCAGATGTTTGCTCAACATTTGGACTAGTTTTACTTCCATGCTCCGTTATTCACATATCACTCCCAAACGTTGTCTGCAAGGGTGACCTCAGGGCTACTGTTGCAGGACGCATGCTTCCCTGGCGCGCAGCTCCTGCCTTGCTGCTGCTGCCGGCAGAGAGCAGCCTGCCACCAGCCACGCACCCGCCGCTGGCTGCCCCCTTCAAACTGGAGCTTTGGGTATCTCAGCCTATGGTTTTAGGTAGACCTCCAAATCTGCAGGTGAAAAATAGATTCTGTACTTGCTCGCCCCATCCAACTTATGAAGAGCACCATGGAGGGGATGTGGATGCTACCGGACTTTTGCATGTAATGTTAGCACCTCCCTGGCACTAGGACTTGCAGCCCTGAACTGAGTGCATTCACTGTCTCTACGACATGGGGACAATGATGGACATCTCACAGTGCGATTAATCGAAGGCAATATACCAAGGAGACACCCGAGGTCCAAAGGGAAACCAGAGAGGCAAAATCTGTGTACTTTCAGCTTTACTCTCTCCAATTTCTAGGCATATAATTTATTCTCTCCCTAAACATTATGCGGATACCTGCTTTCAGTTCACAGCCATAGGTTTAGCACACTGACCTAGAATGTGGGGAATCACATTCAATTTTCTTTTTTGCCTGAAGGGATGTGAATCAAGATCTGTGCAAGCGACTTGGCCATCATGTTAGTTTGGGATAAGCGTGTTGAAAATTGCTCTTGCTGCTCCACTGTGCTTGGAGAAATTAAAAATTATTTTGACCTAGAGAGGAAGTTACTCTCACAATGACATTATATTCCAGTGCTTACAGTGGAGAGGAAAATCTGGAGTCAGCCATATTCCAACAAATACTTGGAGTTAAAATACATTTAAATATTCATTGGAAGGTGGAGAACTGAAATTCCTGTCTTTTTTATCCCAGATGAATGCCCCAGTTGATGGAATTCAAAGTCAGGCCTTCCTCCCTTCAACAGTTAAGTATCGCCGTGTTAACACGGCAACGATCCAGATGGATTTACAAATGGCAGCTGCATCTGCGCAGCCCACGTGGCGAACACAGGTCCTCGTGGACAAACTGGCTTCACCTCGCAGGAAAAGCAGCATCTCGCCCTGCAAACAGAGAGCCCCCCTACACCCCCCGCGGGGTGGATGTGCCGGGTACGGAAAGGTCAGCGGGGTATTGGGTGCACGAGTGTCTGCCGTGGCACAGGACCCCTGCGGGGCATGGCAGGACCGGGCGGGCTTGCTCGCTGCCCCCGACAGAGTTTGGTGGGGGGTAAGACACCCCAATGCCTGCTACTACCAGGATTGTACCGTGGGATTTTATTGATAAAAGTGAAGTTGTCCCATAAAAAGATGAGAGGGAGTGGAAAGTGCGAGAATGAGGGGGAGCTGCTTCTGCAGAAGCTGAGAGGAGCAAGCATGAGGGGTTGTGGACCTGGGGCAGTGCTAAGCAACTAAACACCTAAGAAAGTCAGGTTTAAGACCCATTCCTCTCTTCTGCCTGCCTCCCGCCTCCTTGAGAGCTGCACGTGAGCCCAGCGGCACCGCTGGCCCAGGGCTGTGCACTGAGCGAGCACCCGCAGGGGCATCGCTGCCGAGCAGAGCAGCAGTTCCTCACTTCCACCGGGCTACAAAGTTCCCAATGGAAAAGGCTATGCCTCGAATTTCAGATGATCCCAGAAAAGTACGAGCCAAACACATACATCTGAGAGTAATATTTGGCCTGTTGTGCTTTGATCTTGCAGTGAATATTGAATTTTAACTATTAAAAATACATGAAAAGTATTCAGCAGCAATCAAACATCACCTTCACCACGAAAAATAAGCCTTCTCCAGTTTTGTTGGCTTCTTGAAGACATAAATATATCAGACTATGTATTGTTAAATTCCTCCCTGTAAAAGAGCTGAAATTTTGCTTTCTGCTAATAATCCTCTTCACTGTAGAGACTACAGAAATGGGTATACTTTGGCCAAGGTTATCTGGAAGTCCAAGTCCAAAAGCATTAGTCATAATAGAGAATTGGCAAGCATTATTAGTCTTTAGTTTAATTTTTCAAGTAAAATGGCAGTCTACAAAACAAGGGAGTAATGGCCTATGGTTTAAAACTGGCATGGAGTGGCAAGTTACATACAAGCAAAAACTTAATGAAGCCACAAAAGTTGAGTAAAAAGTGACAGTGCACACAGTAGATTTCCATTCCTGGAAATCCCAGCATCCTGGGAAATTTCAGGTTCATATGTGTCCTCCTCCCATTTAACTTGTTTTGAAGGACCCAGCTGTGTTCTTGCCCATCTAAAAAAAAAAAATAGTAGGACCACCATGACTGCTTCATGGGAGAAGTTAAGCTGGAAATTTGAAAAGCTCAGGCAGAAAGGATGGGTAGAAGATGTAGGGCACAAATTCCTAATTATTTAACTTCCATTATTCATAGATAATTCACTGGAGGAATAACCTTTCCGGATTTGAAAGTATGGATTCATTTTAGCAGTCTCTGAGGAGTAGAAACCGACTAAATTAGAAACAAGAAAAAATAGCCTGTGACATTTTTCCAGGGGAGATTTTGTTGAAATCCAAACAATTTCGCAGGCAAATGAAAGTCCATTTCTGATATCTTGATGACATAAATGCAAACAAAATTAAACCAATTTGTTCATATTTTTAAATATCCCATTCCAAGATGAAACAAATGTTGAAACTGGAATTGTACTGTGGGCAGAAGTTTCATTTTCTGAACAGCCGTGTTAGAAACTATAAACTAAAGTGAAATTTAATAGTCTGCTTTTATTGAGACAGCCCCTGAGTAACGCAATCCAAATAGACTCAGTGGTAGAGCTGGTCTGGAATTTTCTGATGAAACTTTTTTGATCTGAAAATAATAGCTCCAACTAAGCTGAAGAGTTTTGTGGAAAGTAGTCAGCTGAGAAGAATTTGCAGTAAAATAAAGTCCAGGGTGCATCAGAAATTTGCCTGGCTTCTTGTCAAATTGTCTCATGGTTTGCTTGAAGGACAAACTTCAATACATGGCTCAGCTTCTTCATCATGTGAAATCCCTCATCCCCAGTACTCCTGGGCTTTCAGGGCTTTACTCCTACCGCAGTCCCACCATAAGGCTGCTCATGAGACACAAGAAGTCCCCCAAAACTGCAGCTCCTATTAAGCCCATCATGACTCTGCTTTGCATCAGTGAGGAGATCCAGGGCAAGTAGGAAAAGTGTGGAAGCTTCTCCTCTGAGCCCTCATCTCAGTGGGGTGACTGTCGGTTTGCCCTGAGCTGGGGGTCTTTGATTGCTGAAATACTTGCCTCATTGCTTGCTCTCTGGCTTAGCCCAGCTCCCAAAGGGCTCCATTAGAGATCTGAACAGTTGCTTTTCTGTTTTATTTTAGAAAAACAGAGAATACTCACTTTTCCCCAAAACAACACATTTTTCAGAATGATCTTTACATCAAGATTTTCTACTTTTCCTGTTATATTGGAGCAAAGCCTCATTTGAAATGCGGGTTTTACAATGAAATACAAGTCCTGAGTTTAAAACAGCTTTACCTCATGGTCATCAAATCCTATGGGAGGAAGCCTCACCCAGAGAAGTTGCTACCTATCCCACACTCTTCTAACCCAAGAGTTTCCGTCTTCCAAGAGCCAGAAACCAAGATTTTTTTCTTTGAACTGAGAGCTATAAGTATCAGCTATTGCTAGCAGCCTAACAGAGAAGAACGACATTAGATCGCTCTTTCCC
>NW_009214725.1:232241-243908 GCF_000690835.1 Fulmarus glacialis
ATATCTATTCATGTCTATGTTAATTATCTTGAAGATTTATTAAAGCCTCATGTTGTTATAAGCATAGAGTTAAAGGTCATTATAAAGACCACCAAACACTGTATGAGTTACATCACCAAATTAACTCATCTCTATTACAGGAAGCCAACTTTTAATTTTTCTTGCCTATAATAGCAGCGATTCCAGGAGAGTGATAACAGCAAGCTCAGGGACTGTAGGACTGGATGCAGCTGTATTTGTGATGGGGAACCTGCATGACCTGCAACTCTTTCCCTTAATCAGATTAATCTTGCCATTAGTTTGAACCTGTCTTCTGCATTAGATTTCCTCTCCCCTTTCTCAGAATTATTGAGACTAAAACGACTACCTACTAATGCAAAAACATTCATTAAAGCTGAAATAATCAAGCAGCATTTGTGAGATCAACCATAATAATACATGCTTTTGTCCTCCACTAACAACAAAATTTACATCTTCCCCTTCACCCCACACAGACCTCTATGACTCCAATTGTAATTGACCATTGCTGCTGTTTGTTACCCATGGAAATAAAGTATTTGCTATAGAGAACTTCACTTTGGCTTGACCTAGGCTTGGGCAAAATGAGATTTATTGTTAAATATATGTAGATGTGAAAAAATGCACCAGCAAAGAAATTCTGTGACAGACCTTCAAGCAAATGCTCGTGGATCATATTAGATTTACTTACAATTAAATCTGAAATTAGCATGTGGGTGGTAATTTTTCTTGGGGGACAAAGACTGAAGCGGGCCTCTTGCCACAACACCTGCCAGGAACATCTAGCCTAAAAATCACAGTTTTCCATCTGGAGGGAATAAAAAGGGGTGGGAAGCAGGCGGCAGGCCTAGACAGCCCACACAGACAGATCTTGGGTTCAGAGAGACCCAATCATATCGGCCAAAAATCCTGGAGCTGGGACTCTGTGGAGGTCCAAGCCTGATGCTGGTGATGTTTGGGAGCAGAGGAGTGTAGGGAGGAGCCGAGGTCTTTCAGCAGATGTACTGGCACGCTCACCATAGCACTGCAGGATCATATCAAGGGAAAATTATTTATCTCTGCCTCTCTGTCAGGGTTTTCAGTAGCTGAGACTTTCTGCTCATGAAATATTTCCTTGGTGTGCAAATTGCCTTCTTGTGCTGCTCTTCTGAGCTTTCACATGCTTCACCCAGTACAGGCTGACAGACTCCACGGAAGTCCAGTAAAATCAGACGCATGACGCCAGACAATGATTTGCCAAACCTCATTTATATGAAAACTATCTCAATATGGTTACTGCTGTGGCGATCCAAAGCAGAAAGCAATCTTCTATTCATGAATACATGTATTCATCCGCTATACTTGTCTTTGATGGCTAGGTACCAATAATTTAGCAAGCGACATGTTCTGACATTCACTCCAGAAGTTCAGCCTGTCTCAATAGTATAGTAGCACCAGTAATATAAAGTACACTGACTTTCTCTCTAGAGCAACATTATTTATGCATGACATGGAATAATGCCTAACAGGAGCAATGAAAGGAAGAAAAGTGCAACGAGCTAGTGTGTATATGATATGACCTTGTTAACATTTCACCGCAGCATAATCTTTTTGTACTTTCAAGCATGATAAGTTAATGCATGCCGCTGTGAGACGCATTGGAACTGACAGATAGACATGCATTTTAAAAAGCTGGTTCAGCAACTGTCACTTTACCATTAAGCAAAACGTATAATGGACTGAAGAATGAAGAGGAGAAACCTTATAGAAACAATAAAAATCCTTCCTTGTATTCCTCAGAATATGTGCAAATACCCTGCAGCTTCCATCTGCAGAATTTGATGAGAATAATCTAAATGAGAAACATGTATTGTGACAAACAACTGAGAGCTTAATCTAGGAATCATGAATATTGGCATGAAAGACTGCCAATTACTTGTGAATCTGAGGAGTTGGTACCCATATAGAAAACATCCAGACAGGGCTGCGAAAACTGGTCTTGGAAAAGGTTATATAGCTCAAGCTTTGTGTATATTTAATGCAGGATCTCTCTTAGGAATAAGCCTGAAAAGAATGAATGCATGTGAACAGGACACATATTTTTAAATGCTATCACTATATAAGCTCGCTCAGATTTAGGATTTCGAAACTGGCAAAGCATTTTCTTCACCGCTTACATGACAGAGCAACTTGACTAAGTGGGAAATTGTGAGCTGTCAAGTGGATGTTCATGACACAACACAAATGACTGGTATCAGTTGCTTGATCCATAATATACCACTGTCAGTTCAGGATAAAAAACCAAGAAAGACAGATAAATCTTTCACATCAAATACTATACTGACAGAGAGCAAGCACGTTGCATGCATTTGGGGTAATTCTGATGGCTGAGAATCCTCAGCGAAACTGTTTGACCTTATGTAGCAGAAGCAAGATCTAGAATTTTTTTGTGGGGAGAAAAATACTGTCTCATGGAACAAGCAGTGCAGTCCTGACTGTGTTCTTCCCCTGCAATAACGCCTTTCACTTTCTCTCTCAACCAAAATGTACTAATTGAAAAGGAATAAAGGATTTTTGTAATATTCAAACTGTACCTCAATTGTGTAGACTGTGTTTGCCATTTGAATTCTGTGAAGACCATCTGCTTGGTTTTAAGTTTTGAATAGTTTGAAAATCTGTTCGTTGCCTCGCTTCTACTCAACAGCAACTCTATTGCCGCAAGCCCCAGTCATTCTGGCAATGACTTGTATGTTAAGTCCTCTATGTGATGTTTCTTTCAGTCCTTTACTTAAGTTTCTCATGCACTCTATAACATAAAAAGACATTGTTCTCTTCTCTTTGAATCATTAGAACTGTTCTTGCTTGATCACATAAAATATATTTGGTCTTGGCTGAAGATCTGGTGTAGAACTAGATTTTTTCTCCAAATGTTATGGCAGCTGGGTACTGGTGAAAGGAATTGGTAGTCACATGGCATTTGAAGAGAGCTGTAAGACTCCTGAAGTTTTAAAAAATGAACAGCTAACTTTCTAAATAAACTACAGTGGCCCTGAGGGGGACCTGGAGTTCTTATGTGTGTTAAGGATACGAAATACTCATCTTCAAAAAACAAATTTTCTTTATTCTTTTTTTGAAAATGGAAAATTTGGAGAGTAATTGAAATATATGTAGTAGTTACTTTTTTGCTTTAATGATGAGGAATATACCAATTACTCCTACATGTGTGTAGAAAATACATAAATATAGTTGAAAAAAATAAAATGAGAAATAGGACAGTGCTGTAGAGAGAGATTTGCTACCCATAGAGGAAAAAGTAGTTTTTCCTGACAGTTTCTCCATGAAATAGAAAAAAAAAAAGAGACTGAAAAGCATCAACAGTGTTGTCTTGTAAACCAAAAGAAAGGTTATCCATACAGGTCTGAAACAGTTGGTATCTAGAGCTCTAATAGAGAAGAAATTCATATTTCTAGATGAAAAGCTTGAAAATGTACATGACATCCCCATACATGCATTCATGGTAATGTAATACATGCAGTGAAGTATTAAATGCTAACAGTAAATTTG
This sequence comes from Fulmarus glacialis, assembly GCF_000690835.1. Lineage (NCBI taxonomy): Eukaryota > Metazoa > Chordata > Aves > Procellariiformes > Procellariidae > Fulmarus > Fulmarus glacialis. The sequence goes on from NW_009214725.1 coordinate 235,803, forward strand.
GCCCACAATATATTGGAATTATAGTTGCCATAGCATTGTAAAGTTTAGTTACAGAATAAATGCACTAGAAATACCTAATAATTTCACTGGGAATACTATTCATTGTTGAAAGTGGTTTAAATCACTGAAATGAAACAGTAAATGCAGCATTAAAGTAAATCAGTAGTAATATCTTTTTAGACATTATTCCATCCTTTTCTCTATTTTCATTCTAAAGCAAACAATTTCCTGTAATTTTTCTTTATTTTTTCTCAAGGTTCTAGTTTTTCCATCACAAGCCTTTCCAGCACAAAGGAATGAAGGAAGGACTGAGGAGGATGTTTTTCTGAAAGTTTTCAAACTCCTTTCCGTGACCATAAATCATGGAAGAAATTTTGTTAAGAAGTCTGATGGGATCGACTGTTTTCACAGCAAGCATCATATCTCTTTCAAGCCAGTCTTGGATGGAAAGAAAATAAGAGGGAAAGGAAAAAGAGAGGAAGAAGGCATAGCACTGGCTCCAGATCATCTGGTGAACTGCATTTGTAAGGGTTGTCCCTCTATCAGGAGATCAGAAATGAGGCAAACGTAAACTTCAGATCTGGATCTTCCCCCTCTCTTTGGTATGCAGTTCAAGGTTTTCTTGTAGTTGCTTTACAGAGAAAGAGATCTGCTGTAAAACGTAGATCCCAAATGGAAAATTCCCAAACTCCATGCTGATGTCCTTCTGGGTTTGGCTTCCAGCTGCAAACCTGAATCCACATCTGACCTTTAAAAGAATTTAGGATGGTCTTTTCTTTCATTTTTTTCCTGTGTTTGGAGGGTGTGTCACTCCCCATTACAACCACAGCTGCAACAAGAGTGCTTCATCTGATGGTTTCTCTTACAGTGAGATGCATCTTCCATGCTACCGTGTTGGACATACTTAGCAATAACAAGGGGAAGGCTTGCTTCTTTTCAAATGTTCCTCAAGTAATCCCTAATCCCCGACCTTAATATAACCTAAAGATTTTTCTAGCTCATTAATTATACTCATCCTAAGATCATTACTGAAGTCATCAAACCCTTTAATAAAGAATTTTCACAGAAATTATGGCTTCCAAAAATGGCAGAGACAAATTAAAAAGGTTAGAAAAAAGAAACAAGTATTTGGGCTCCACATATCTTTTGAAGTTTCTCATCATCATTATTAGCTCAGTGAAATCAGTATGCTAAAGGAGAGATAAATGTCAACAATTGTGTCCCATTGAGTGTTTTGTTTTAAGACCATATATAACCAGTGATGAATAAAGCTCTAAAGGTTTGGACATGAGGTTGCTCATATAAACAACTTGCGGTTCATATATCTGTTTTTTCCTGAGATTGAAACCAGACTAAAAGAGGAAACTTATCTCCCTGGGGAGACTGAGGGGTGTCTGTGCTTTTAGAATAGAGGGGCTTGGTTAAAAAATGAGACTGATATCTGAATGATCCCTGGGACTTGTTTCTGCAAAATTAAAAGCAGGATTCATTTTCCATATTTTTATTCGGAGCAGTTCTGTGCCAAACCTGCCTCAACCATTTAAGCTGAGCTAAGTTTTGATGCCATCATGAGACATAAGTTCCTTCCACTTTATTCATCTCCTCCCAAGTCTCTCCAAGTTCTCCTCTGCATCTAGTTCCCTTCCAAACAATCCCTATCTTCAGCAGCATCTTCTAAACCCCAGCACTCCCCCTCTTGCCATCCACTATTGCCATTTCATTTCTGCCTCTCCTCATTGACTTCCTGCAGCATGATCCTGAGCTGTCCCCAAAACTCAAGGGAGTTGCACTTAATTTTAGAAAGAGGCTAAAGTGAATTTCAGATCCAGATCCAAATCTGAAGTTTCCTGTGTCTTTTGTGATACAGCGTTCCAGCTTTGGCACTCCCATACTTATTTTGTACGTACATTCCCCAGTGTGTGGGAGTGCTGTTGTTTGGGTCAGAGAACTGGAATTCTGGAGTCAGGAACTCACATTCTTCTAAATTACTCCCTTCATGGCCTTTATGACTAGCTGCTAAGTTGTTTATTTAAATGACACTGACATAGGGTGTTTCTCTTTTTTTATGCCAACTTGACACATAGTTGACATAATTTTTGGAAGCTCTGTTTATCTAATTTAGAAACCAATAGCACTTTGGAGCCATGAAAACTGGCACAGAATTTCTTAAGTCGGCCTCTGTGAAACTGAAGCATATTAATTCAACAGCAACTTTTAAAATTAGATGTTAATACATCCAATTTATCTGTCATCTACCTAAACAAAAGGCGTATTTACTAACCTCACAGGATGGGGTTTGGCTGCTTTTTCTTGCAGACCCAGCTGCCTTTCCAACCTTCTTATCTTCCTGACGTCCAGATGCTCTATTCTTCCGAGTCAAAGGTCACAGCCTGCGGATCACTGAACTAGATTAGCTTTGCAAATTACCGTGGTCCTAAACCCTCTCATATTAGATAGCAGCAAAATGCTACTAACTTGGTTAACAAGTTTTTTACCAGTTTAGTATCTCCAAAAGTGCTGTTGTCCCTTACAGAGCAGTTGTCACTCCTTTTAGTGTGCTTACCATGTCCTCCAAACTTTGCAAAGCACTGCGATGCTATTCTACAGTAGCTCGGGAGCTAGCCTGCATTAGACACAGCATGTTCTCCACTTTTACTTGTTTTACTTAAGCAAAGAACTTCGTCACAATGATTTTCCTTGCTTATAGGATGAACTATTGATTCAAGCCGTCACTGTAGAGAAATATTAACATTCTCTCAGACAGTGCTGGAATTTGGCTCCTAAAATGTACTGGAAAGGCAGAGATAAAATTTATATTCAAGGCAATTTCTGTGCTGCACATTGAGCCAAGCATCTGAGTTTTCCTTTCAGAAGCGCCCAGAGATGTTATTGCCAAGTCTCACCATTAAACCAGGAGACATGAATTTTGGTCTTTAATTTTGTTTCTCTCATGGGTTTGCATTTTTTCTAAATCTAATTTATGTTTTATTCTACATCTGCCTTCTTAAGAGATCAAAGTGTTCATACGCTGTACAAATGTAGGTTTCCACACCCATTCCTATTTTTTCAATTTTAGAAGGCACATTATAACATGTGAAATCAGTTTTTCACAGAGCCAGTAGTAACAGAGGCACATATTTCTGCAGATTAATAATTCTCTTTACTGCAGATCTCATGAATTCTTCTCCTCCCTTTTCCTTCTTCCCTCATGATTTCAAAGTCCACCCAGTGATTTCAGTGATCAAGTCACATTTATACAATTAACTGCTTCAAAGACATTTTTAAGGAGAAAATTAAAAAACAAAATAAAAGATGAATTGGCAACATGAACAATTTCCTCTTCACTTTAATCATTACCATAACCATTACAAAAAAAAAATCCTTCTGATTTGAAGTGGAAAACATCTTTCCTAACTTGGTGGTATGCACCACCACTATTATCATCACCACAAAAAACAAGAGTAGGAACCAGAAGTGCTGCATGAATCTAGATCAGTCAGCTCCACAAAAGAGGGTTCTTTTGAGAACACAGTTGGTTTGGGTTTCCTGTCCCTAACTTTAGTGTTCTGAAAGTTATGTGTTTGCTCTGAATTAGTCATGTAGGCTTTCTCTGTAGGCAATGGAGAGAGACACGTCTCTCCCATTCTGAATAGATGAGTATAGATCACCCTCTGGAACTGGCTGTCTCTCTCCATAGATTTCAGAGGGACCTACGTGACTGTCTTAGAACAGATGTCAACTTTTTGATGGGTAAATATAGGTGAGATGAATCGCAGCCTCCATGTTTTCATAACGATGGAGCTATATTATTACCGTGTATGTAACGCACATCTATTTGTCCATGTGTATCGCTATACACGTACATATATACACATATAAATGCATATAAATAAATAATATATGTATATTTATATATATAATAAACAAATTCCACATGCTAGATATATCAAAGTTGGGTAGATGAAATATAAACAACACACAGTTCAGAATGTTTTCCTGCAACCAAACTTTAAATTGATCTAAATTGCTGTCTCTCTTAAATTGAAAACAAACATGCGTTTGTTTGCTCCTTGCAGTTCAACCCAATCCGGTCCAGTCAAAATGATTTACTACCAAAGGTCACCATGCCCATGTAACGATACAAACATGCCCAGATAGCAATTTAACTATAGCACAACAAGGCTAAAGCGGTGCTGCGGCCAGGGAGAAGCAGCAAGCCAATCCAGGAAACAGGAATCACAAATGCTCGAGCCAGTGATGGTATCTGAGACCTTACATACAATTACTGGAGCAGTTCACAGCCTTTATAGGCATTTTGCTTTATAAACCAAAAAAGCTTGAGTCAAAACAATGAAGCACTTCTCTCCCTCGTCCTTTAAAGGAATGTAAGGAGAAACAAAGAAACCCATAAACTATATCAAGAATGTACAAATATTTCTAAACCTCCTCTGAATTCCTTTAAAGCTACTGATTCAAAAAAATGATGGTGAAAATGTTCAATTAAATGCAGTAGTAATTTATTGTGCTGTGAAACAATGCCTGTATTATGATGCATTATTAAGCACATCGAGCAGCTATGGAGTTGGCAACCCTGATCTGATACATGCATATGATACTGTATGATATGACGATTGGCCCATCCAGGTGAGATACGAAGTATACAAAAAATTGAGGGCCCGTACAGCTACAGCTTGGAGCCTAAGCAGAGTCGATGGGACAGTGTGGCATGCATTTGTTTTCCTGGAACCTCAACACAGATGGCAGCTCTAATTACAGGCTACCAGCCTCAGCAATTCCTCCTCCATGCTGTTTTTATTTTGGTTTGTTTTCAAATGATATATTTCTTCTTTGGTACCATAAGGGCAATAAAATAACAGTCTGAGGCTGCCGTTATTACAATTTCTAAACAGCCAGCAAAATAATATATATGGGTGAAAAGGCTATTTCATTTATTTTTTAAACACTTGGAAGCTTGTAAAATGTCATACATCCTACAAGTCTTTGTGGAAATTGTTGTTAAGTGATGGAGATAATGACCCTGCTGGGCCTCTGTTAGTGGAACAGCCTTTTTATTGCAGTGAGCAGTGTAATTGCAGGGAGCTTGAAGCTCTTCTTATGAATGAAACATGTTGATATGTAGAGATGTATATGTGCCATATCCTTGTTTTGTTTTCATCTTTATGGAGTTCTAGTAATGCTTGGTACTAGTAAACGAGTGTGCAGTTACCCCTACGCTTTTCTGGTCCTGCTTTTTCAGACGTCCTGCAGGCTCTCTGCTGAAAGGCATGGTGAGCAAAGTGGGCAATGCTCATCTTCCCGTGGTAATGCCCATCAGCGCACAGCTGGACCAAAAATGGTCAGTACAGTTGTGACGATTTGGAACTCCTTCATTCTAGCAGATTTGCCTTTGAGTTTATTACACTTTGCCTATTTTAAGTCAAAAGTATGTCAGAAAAACTGGCTGTATTTTTTGCTCATTTGTACTTCAACACTGTACAGGACATGGATGACCAGGGATGAATGTTATAAAAAAAAAATCAGCAAGGTTATAATAACAATCTAGAAAAATAAATAGCAACCATCCTCTTTAGCTAATAAAACACTGACAGAAAATACTATGTTCCAGGGACGGCATCTTTTCTGTATCGTTATTGCTATATACTACTTAGAATTTCTTTAAAAGGTGGGGAGCTGGAATGGGAGAGAAATCCTGGCAGAAGCACAAGGATTTCTTAGATGGAGTCCACTCACTCAGACATTTGTGGAAGCAGCTGTAGGCAGAAGAATGATACAAGTGAGATCTGAAAATGATCCTCAGAATGAGTGAAACAACACAAGCACTCAACTAATTTCCACCTTTACACTGTACCAAAAAGAAAAGAAGTAACGCTGCACTATTTCCAGCAAGAATGTGTGTTGTGAAATCCTTAGTACTCCTCATCGATCCATTTTGGAAGACATTTTTTGTATTGGGAACATTGATAAAATTATTAGAAAAGGCTCTTTTTTTTTCTCGTCAAGGTCATTTACCTCCTATTGTAGATAACCATATCATCACACTTTATGATACAGTTATCAAAAATTAGCTTCAAACTGCGGTTATAGACCCCAGTAACTTCCTAGAAGTCCAGCTGAGACTCTCACTCTTTTCATTGCTAGTCCTTTTTGTGTCTAACATGAATACGTTCACATCTGTTTTATATCCTTGTGCCGCATTGCCCTTCAGAAGAAAGGTCCTTTTCCTCCTGGAGACATGCTTAGAGAAATAAACAGTATCTTCTCTAAGACTTTCCTTTGCTACACAAACCCAGCAAAGTCCTTTTAACTTCTGTCACGTGATGGGTTCTCCGTTCTCTGGTTATCGTCCTAGTCTTTGCTTTCACCTATTCCCGCCTGAGTTCACCTTTCAGTGGTGGAGGTAATCGAGACGGCTCTAACAGTGCCCTGTGTAATCATGTCAATAGCTCTTTAACCACAAAGCATACCATAAATCCATGGCAACACTTTAAAAAAATTGCTGCAGGAGAAGCACACGGACATGCAATATTCCTATTTGGTTGAAATCCAGACTCATGGGTCACTAAAGATTTAAACCTTATTCAATGGAAAAGTAACTTGCTCATTTTTCAGCCAAAGGACACGACTGACCTTCTCAGCATGCAGCTAAGCGTATCAGTTTCTTAATGATATTAAAGAGAGGAAAATTTGATAGGGGTGGGATTTGTGGGAGTGATTGTTCCAGGCTGAGAAATTGCATATTAGCTTTAATAATAAAGTGATAATTCCGTAATAAAAGCACAATTTATTATTTGTATTTTTTGGACCCAGAAGTGCAGTGTCTCCTTCAGACAAAGAAAGAAGTCTGTGTCCCTGCCCATCCTGTCCTCCTCAGACACGGGAGGAGCCCAGGATCCCTGCCAGTCCTTTCTGTTTTTATAAAACACTTTATGTACATAAATTTTTGCTTAACCTTTTATTTTGTGCTATGTATTTTTTAAAATGTAAAAAATACCTACCTTGGAGTTGGAAGAGAAAGCTGTGAGATGGTTTAATATTTATCCCCATTCAAATGTGACTGTCTGTTCTGGAGGATGCCAGGTGCTTCAAACACTGCCAAACATATGGCAGGGCTGCGGTGCAGCCGCCTTCGACGGGGAGCTGAGCTAATAGCCCCACATGCATTTCATTTAAAAATATGGACAACTATTCAATCAAAATGAATTTTGTCATCTTGGTCAGGACTGCATTCAATCTGCTTCCAGAGACATGAAAGGACACTCCGCTGCCCATATTTTATAACAATGACTCATTGAGCTGCTCTAATCCCAGTCAGATATAGTACAATGCTATTCCTTGCCTGTTTCTTTTCTTTCAGCTGTAACTTTTCCTCTGCTACGCACAGAACTCAGTGGTTGTCAAGAAGGTCTTGTTAGCACCTGCTTTAGGGGCTAGCTACTCATATCCAAGGCTTTGCACTTTCATACCATTTCCCCCCCTCTAACTCTGTCCCTTTTCCTCCAAGTATGAAAATGTATCTCGTCTTTCCCTTGCAGCTAGAGGATGGGAAAGCAGCTACGGTTACAGATCTGTATGGTACAACCTTTTTGCCTGATTTGTCTAATGAAAAATGTATAAGCAAGTAGAAAACATTATTATCCCAAAGCAATTCGTATATACAAAAGCGTAACAACCCTACTAACCCCAGCAGAGGCAGCAGATAACTCAGCTGTATTATTTTTGTTTAAAAGGGATTTACCTTCTATTGTGGTTTCCTAGACTGATTCCAACGCTCATTAAAAGAATTGGATCAAAAAAAGCCTTAGTGAAATCCTAGACCGAGTGAACAGTGAACCTCCTCCAAAAAAAATCAGAAATAATAATTGGGAGATATAAGCATATAAATTAATCTGTGGGGCTCATTAGAAAGCTATGCTCTGTTTCAGGAACTAGACTAACTCAGATATTAAAGGCATGAAGCAATTTTAGAGGTAATGATCAAATTGAATGAAAAGATATTTTTGTATAAAAAAAATCATAATTAAATAATCAAACATCCAGTGCCAGGTTGCGTTCATATCAGGATATGCAATTTCCCCTAATTCAGCA
>NW_009214725.1:243928-247983 GCF_000690835.1 Fulmarus glacialis
AGAAATCATAATTATGTATAGCCCACAAAGAAACTAATAAACTATATATTTTTTAAAAAATCTGTTACCCCGCTTTATTACTCCCTCTCCTCCCACCTGTGCTGGGTGGGTGAGCTCCAGATGTTAGCCGCTGGGCTCGAAGTGGGATCACCCAGCCGAGCACTGGGGACCCACCTCTTCCCACCCAGCAATGGTGGCTTTGCTGGTGACATCTCCCCTAACCCCAGCCCCCAGCGGGTCTGAACGTGCTGTGACAGCCACCCTCGCCACAGCCAGCCCAAACCTGCGGGGCAAAGCGATGGGGAGACTCCGGTTGGGGGTGGTGGAGGTGTCCAGAAGTCGGGTTCGGGTTTCTTTAAATGGCTCCGCATTTGGTTCTTGTTGGGGCGGAGGGAGCCGAAGGAGGAGCTATGGGTAGATTATTTCGGCTAAATAATCAGCAGACTGAAGTAAGTGGCTAGACCACAGGTATTTGGAGACAGTAACTGTAAACTTGGTGTATGCACTGACTAAAATAGCTTCTCAACAGCTGTAAGTTATTATGTAAACACTGGGCTCCTACATCCTTTATTAACAGTCACTGAGGAAACTGCTCAAATTTAGGTTTGTCTTATGCACAGCATTATGAACAAATATTGAAAAAATATTCCTCTATAGATTGTTACAGCATTTCTAAAGACACAGCATGTTATAAAAATCCAAGCTAGTTAAATTGTTCTAAAGCTTATTAAAAGTCAGATTTTTTTCTAAATCCATAAACTGTATTAGGGACATCCAAAAGGAGTAAATATTTGTGTCTACCTACGTATGCATAGCTCTTACTTGCCACAAAGCAAAACATTTGAATTAAAATTATGGCCAATGAAGGTGACTATTTCTCAACTTGTATGTGTGTGCAGGGAAGATATTCTCCTGATCAGGGACCGAAGGTCACTTGTGCCAAGGGCAGCAAACATCTTGTTCTGATTCAAAGACGGGGAGAGACGTGCCTGTGAGCATCGCATCCGACTGTGTTCATCGTGTGTGCAAATAATAACAGCTGGACACTGTTTAACATGCATCCTGATGGGCACAGGCTACCTCGTACCAGCTAAGCTGCTTCTGAGGTCCTCCAGTGTGAATGTGTCTACATTTATAGAAGCAGATCACTAAATAAAACAGGTGACAGTCTATTTCCATGCAATTTAACCAGCCAGGTGTGTGCTCCCACTTGGGAACATAACACGTTTTGAAAAAAAACTGAAGAAGGAAGGAAAATTCTGCTAAAGGCATGAAAGTTATACAGTGTCTGTCCTGTATAATGAGTGAAAGAGAGAAAGAATTCCTTCTGCTTAAGATTATAACAAATAAAATGCAAAACAGGCTCATAGGCTATGGAGCGTATTTTCAAACTGATGAGCAGAGACGAGCTGAACTCCCGACCAGCCAGGAGAGGCAACGATCCTCATCAGCTATAAAATGGAGCCTTGCAGCTTTTTGAATGCGACTGCGTGGAAGGCTAAGGAGGAGATCCTGGTATCAGAAGTTTGAACTTGTGATGAGTCCTTTTGTCCTTTGTCTCCAAAAGAAGGGGACATTTGTTCATTGTGTTCATTTGCACCACAGCTATATAATCTAATGCTTCAGATTTTTCTTGGCCTTTATAGAGACCTTTCATTTCCTTTCTTCCCACAAACGACTTCTGTGATTTTTTTGGCTCCCATTTGAAGCACCAGAGATAGATCTCAACTAGAGACAGGACAGGCTACATTGGTGCTTCTATTGAAATATAAATCTCTCCGGTGCCTTTGAGGTGTACCCAGAAGGTTATACATACCACCTGCCAGATCTGGGCATTCAAAGAAATTTTCCCCAAAATCAGATTAATGGGGATCATCAAGTGCTATCTACCTTTCTCTGTAGGACAGAGTGTGTTATAATTGTTATCATTAACTAACAGCATAACTGCTAATGAAAACTGAAATTAGCAGTGAAACCCTTGATCTCCCCAGCTGTCTCTGCAATGCATACCAGTGTATTTGGGCCTTTTGCTATAGATCTGCAAGTTGTCACAGGGAGCTGGCAAGCTTTTTGTGGCTGAACATCTATCGAATGGTCAAATGCAGTAACTGGGGGCTGGGCTCAGTGATCTAAATGGTCCTTTTCAGTCCATACACCTATAATAATTTTACTTTTTGCATAGGCTGGGCAGCTATGCAAAAGAGAGAAAGGTGAGCGATGCCCCACAGTAAGGGCATCATGACGTGGCAGTTTTTCAGCGCGCTCAGTTTCCAGATGAATGGCCTGGTGGTCTTTCACTAAGAGCTGAGGTCATGAACATGTGTGTAACACTACCAGGACAGATCTGCCGAATTACCAATAACAATCTTTTTTAAAAAACCACAGCTGCAAAATTCAGTGTCTGTTCTTGCTCTGATGCCTTAAAATTCCTGTGCATTTGTTTCACAAAAGCTTCTATTTCAATATGTCTTAAATATCTTATTAAAAGAATTATTCTGCTATTATCATTTAATCCAGTGTGGTATGAACATGACATTTGACAGCCTATGGCTGAAAATTCCAGCTGCCTTTCTGGATTACGAGCATAAAGTTTTACAGCTGTATGTGGCAAGCCAGTAGGGTCAGCAAAAGAGGAGCCTGAATTTTCTGTGCAGATCAGTAAAGCTGCTGCTGAATTGCTATTCTTCCCTTTAGTGGGAGTCTCAAGAGACCAAATGAGCTGAATTATCTTCTCTTCACCAGTGGACGTATCTCTCAGGGGAAAGGTCAAAAATAAGACATGGCAGGGAGTACAGGAAAAGGGTTGAGCGTGCTTTGAAGTCTTCAGCCCGGCGTAGTAGCCTAAAATGCAGGCATGAGGGTCTGGTTGAAGGGCCATCCTGATTCCCACTCCAGAGAAATCCTCACGTGAATCTTCTTCCCCATGGGAAGACATTTTTTTAAGTGGTCAGGCTGAAGCAGGGTGAGGGTTGTGCTCGGCAGCAGGTGATGGCTTCGTTGGAAATCAGTGATGAGAAGGAAGGCAGACAAGTATCAGAGAAACCACTGGCCCCCGCCCAGGGATTGCTGCCCTCCGTACAAATAAGGACTTGCAGTGATAGGTCTTCTACCATCGAGGTCATGACACAGCGGGGTGCTCACAGCTTATCTGTGATAAGTCAGGAAAAAAACAAGAGTGAGAAAGCCACAGAAGAAGTAGCTCACTTAGGGGGTGGAGAAGCAGATTCACAACACTTAGCATTCACTTAACATTTGCTAGCGATAGCTCTGGGCTTCAAAGACCCCAGGATACGGTGCAGGACCTCATTATGCTGTGTAAACCCCCAACAAAGAAACCGTCGCTATCCCAAAGTTTTACTGAGTAGCAATTTAATCTGAGTAATTTCATCCAAGCAATTTAAACTTTAATCTCAATAAATCAGACTAGTAAGATGTGAATAATATAGAAGGTACAGAGCTCATTTCATTTATTTATTCTGAAAAGGTGGAAGAGTTTTAGGAAACACACTTTGGGCATCTGACAAACAGTTGTGGCTGAGATATGTCACAAAACCAGGAGCCGATTCAATTTCTGCTGATTTTGTTGTTTATACTGATTTCATTTCATTATACCATTTGTCCATGCAGTATATTAAACATTGTCCAAATAGTTAAAATTCTTTAGAATTTTGAGTTAGAAAAATCACAGCTTGTGATGAAGACTGAAAAATATCAGATCAGGAAATACAACTCTCCCTCTCAACACTGAATAGATTTTTTTCTGAAAAACAACCAGCAAAGCCACCCTAAATGGTTTTAAAATTATATTGAGAAATACAATTGCAACATATTAAAAAGATTGTCACACATGAAAAACCATTCTTCTCCAAAAAGGCCAACTTTTGTTCAGTCACGATGAATGGTTTGGCCAAAACACACCAAAAGGCACAGAAGTCCTGCTCTTTTTCCTCTGTAATGCTTTCACAGAGAACAAATGGGTTGTTTCCTGGGGAAGACCAGGTGAAACATGAAAGCTAGGCAACAAGTAGATGGGGACAGTAAAGAAGCAACAGGAA
>NW_009214725.1:248127-271291 GCF_000690835.1 Fulmarus glacialis
CGGATTCAAAGTTTTGAACAAGCAAACGAACCCCAGCCACTCCAAGTCTGCTGTTTTCCTTCTCTTTCAACTTGCATTCTACATTTGTAAACATTTTTGCGTGGGTGAATTACTCTTCCTTTCTGAGCAAATCTACGCAGCTGCTTTATTTCCGAGCGGGACGGTCCCTGTGCCACCATCGCCCTCCCCGCTAACAAAAGGCGGGGGGCGGGGGGATAGGATTTGCATTACAGTAGCTCCTGGAGGCCTCCACGAGGCAGGCACCCCGTTGTGCTCGGCTCAGGGTGGGGACGGGACCTGCCCAGTGGCCCTCCCGCTGCCCGGGTGCACAAAAGGTGCCAGCGGAAACGGGCAGAGATGGTGGTGAGGAGGGGGAAAGGGACTGAATAGACTGGTCTGATAACTGGAGATTAATATTGCCACACGACCATAGTTTAGAAACAATATCTGCATCGTTTTCATTTAAATGACAGATGGGCCAAATCTGAGCCCTCCCATCGGAGCATCTTTTGTCACCTGGCAGGTCAATGGCATAGCTGGGGATAAAACCCAGGGGTGCGATTCACACCCCTCTTCAGTCTTCTTCTGCTGGATAAAAGGGCTAGAGAAATGTAAAAGGGCTTGAAAAATCCTGACTGTAGGAAGTCAGGGCTCTCTGGGCAGGTGGCACAGGGACAGCCATGCACTGGCCCCAGAGGATCTCCCGAGACTCTCCAGCGCTGGAACTGTGCAGGGACCTCCTGGTGGGACAAGCGTTTGGGCACAAGAGTGCACAGAGATGCTGAGCAGTCTGCGGGGCAATCCAGCAAGGACAAGATAAATCACACTGACCTGAAGCTGCATGGGAGTCTCTACAAACCCAGAAGAGAAAAGAGTATTTAAGCCACTTCACCCTACCTGACTTCTGGGCTGAGCCTCTGCCTAAGTTAGTGTGATTCAAATATTTCCTAGGTGGGTGTCAGTACTGAGCATTTGACTTCTGGTACCGTTTTCTGCTCAAACAGCTTTCCCATCTCTGCTGGGGAAGAGGCAGGTATGAAGCCAGAATGTGCTGCCCCAGGCTGCTGAGGCTGCCAAGGGCTGGGCAGCACCCAACCTAACCTTCACTTTGTCCAGGAGGCTCCCTGAAGCCTTCTCATCTCACATGGAAAAATCCTTACTCACAGCACCTGCAACTGGGGATTTGTTTACAGAACAGCTTTCAATAAATTTTGATAAAAATTCAGTGTTAGCAGGAACCACTTTTCTCACTACCAAGACTGCCTTTTCTAACATAGAATATGTCAATGGCAGCCAGTTAATTACAGCAGGCATTTTAAGGCTAGTGAGGAATGCAAAAGTGGCCATGGGAATTTAGGGGAGCAATATTAATTGAATTATCCTAATTGCAAGCAGAGGTGTGATCTCTGGAGTCTCGCTACCACAGAACCACAGAAGGGACGGGGAGAGGTGATCTGGTCCAGCTCCCAGCTCCAAAGCAAGGCTGCCGATGCTAACCCCTTCCTGGCAGATGTTTGTCTCAGCGGTCCTTAGCAGGCTGGGTTACGGAGATCCTGCAGTCTGCCTCTGCAACCTTCTTCCTGCGCTTACCTGTCTGATGGTGAGAAACAGCCACTGCGGTGCCTGGCAGCTCAAGAGTGTCCAAATCTGGCTTTGAGCTTAGGCCTACCTTTGAAAAATGTACTCCAAAGTTTTACCTTTTCCTTTTGAAAAACTGAAAACAAATAAACAAATCTGCTCCCCAATAAGGTGTGTTTAAAGGAAGATGAGCTTCATGTCCTTTTAACTGTTCCCCCGATTTTTTTCCTTCTGTCACTCTTCCCTGCCTCCTGTAATAAAGCAGGAGGTGTGATATAAACAGCAAACCAAAAGCAAACACCAAGCACAGCCCCTGACTGGATGATCTCTCTAACCACTGGTCTTAAACCTCTACTTTCCCAGGAAGAGCAGTTTTACCAAGTGCTTTGTAAAACGAAGGAATACGAACTCCTCAGCAATGAAGTGGTCGACTTGTCAGGGAGACGACAGTGGAAATGTAATTTCTATCAGTAAGGCTGATTCAACCTTTTCTATTCATGAAGAATTGGATGGATTATGTGAGATCAAGTCAAGTAAATGTACACACCATTACATTAATGCAGTAAGATGTTCTTTGGCAGCTTATCCCTAAGTACCTTTGCAGGACTATCAGGGTGCTAGCAGTGCTGTTCAAGTCTACAAAACCCATGAAGACAGTAAAATGGAGACATCTGAAACTTCTGAAGAAGTATTGCTTCAGCTGAGTGGAGCACATCACTGTCCAGGAATGTGGCTGCTTTATACTTACCCTAATACTTCTACTGAGTGGAAATTAGATAGTCAGCATTGTGCTGAAAAATACTGGCTTTGCTGCTTAAGGAAAACATATCTCCCTTCCAGGAAGGGATGCACAGCTACATTCACCAATCTCGAATCAGATGCAGAGGTGTATGGACAGTGTAGATCTGACCGTGAGGGAACTTGTTACACTCCAAACAAAACAAAATCAAACAAGAGGGGTTTCTGCCTTCTGCAGCTGGAAAAATGGAGCCTGCAGAAATTATAACAAGGCACTGCTGTGACTCATTGCATCAATAATCGCTTCCCCTGGTATCTGAGCTGCCTGCTGGATTTCTCTCTTGTCTCTTTTCTTACGTTTAGTCCGTGAGACATCTGGGAGTGAAACCATCTCCTCTGTTTAGACAGGAGGCATCAAGCTCTGAGAGTGCTAACTGCTACCCTAATATACAATAATAGACAATAACAGTCGCCACATAATGACTGAGTATTGGGAATGATGGCAGGGCATGCTGTTCCTTCTGGTAGCAACTGATGTTGTAGCAAAATTGGGTAATCATCATCTACTACTGAATGGAGCAGAAAAGGCTACGTCCCGTATTTATATCAGCTGGGGTGCTCTCCAGTTTATCTGTGAAGTCAGGCTTGCAGGCTCTTGAAATGTAATTTGGGAGATAACTGGATCAGTTCTTCCCAGCGGATGTAAAGCAATGAAGGCTCTGATGAGAGACAAAGGGAGAAGGATTTGGTCACTGAAGAACATAAGTTCCAAATTAAACACAAGAAAAAATAAAGCTCAAAGAAGGGCTTTAGGAACGAAGGGGGTAGAAAAGCAGAGATAAAGGAAAATAAATAGATACTGTAGAAGCAGCATAGCTGTTTGTTGGAGTGCATGTCGTTGGGCATGGAAATGAGAGGAGATGTCGTCATTCCGTTTTCTGTGCACTGAATCTTTAAATGTAGATGAATCTCTTTCCAAAAAAAGGGGCAGCTCCGAGGCAGCTGCTGTCTTGTGTTTCAGTGCAGATGCAGAATAGTACCAGAGCAAGATGGTTTCCTCCTCTTTGCTGACCAGCAACTTCTTTTAAAATTATTTGCTTTTATTGATTTTTTTTTAATATTCCCCTTCTACGAGAAATGAAAGCAGTCTAGACTGCAATATATAAGCAATATATTCTGTCAAATAGGAAAATTCAGTCTTGTGGGAATAGCTGATAATATGAAAGTGCTGGGCACCTACTGCCAACCAGTTAGAACTGTCCCCACTGCCGGATAGTACTGGGGTTGTTTCATCCACCAGGAAGACAGGACCACGGGATACATGTACACCCATGCTGCAGCATAACATACACACTCAACTTTCTCCTGCCCCTGTTTGGGTTATCTCCATCACTACCCAACCGCAGAATCCTCAAAATCAAAACACGCCATCAGTAGTCAGTTCAGCACATCATGCCCTGAAGTGCAGTCAGGATGACTCAGAGTGCGGCTTTTTCTTGTCCAACTCTGTTTTGAGAGAGCCATAAATCAGTGGGGTCACAGTCTCAGCTTCTGCCTTGGGCTCCCCATAATATTTCTGCCTACACATCACATGCCGTAATGCACTGTACACATACATGCCCCATGTCTCTCTGAAAGTCTCAGCCCTTTACATAACTACATGCAAATGGGGTCACTGTACCACAGACCTTTAACTAGCATTAAATCCCTTAAATGTCACTTGCAGTAGAAGATCCTGAGGGTTATTCTCATTCCACAGTGAATTTATCCAGAAGCTAAAACTCATGCATGTATTTTTTTCTAAATATGCAATAATAGCCAAAGTGCACACTTTCATCCATTAACCTCATATTGATGGAGACAGCACAAAACTCACAGGGCTGAATTCTAACCTGAGTTCAACTTGTGCACCTCAGCGCAGCTGAATGCATAGAGCTGGGCACTAATTTTCACTCATGCATGAGAAACAGAAAGGCTGTGTAAAATGCACTTGTGACTCTGCAGGAACTACACATATGAAAAATTACAGTGCTTCAAGTCTATCCATCAAGAAAATGACTACGGAAACTGTAACTTGCAGCCCCCTTCTTCCCCATCAGCGACATGAATTGTTTTGAAAACATTAAGTCTGACCACTCACTGCACTGGCTCCCTATAGAGCTTCTCTTCAGATTCATGCTCCCATTAAATGGCCTAAAAAATCGGTGGAGACAAGGAATGTACTTGACTACTGAATTACTTTGGCATGAAGGATCCCTCTGTAACAAGAAATAATGTCTTTTGTGCAAGACAGAGAGCTTTCCAGGAAGCAGAGCCAACGCTGCGGACATCATTTGAACTGCCCTGTCCATTTGACAAGGTCCTTAATCCACTTCCATTAGTAAAAAGAAAAAAGGAAAAAAATAAAATAAAATAAAGAAAAAGTAAAACTTAGAGTCTCTAACCTTCCAGAAATGTCTATGTACATGAAGAGAAAGGAAAACTGGGAATGACATGTGAGTCATGTTACTTTCTGTTCCCTCAGAAAGCATTCAAATGAAAGCATTCAGCTACAGTGGTGAGTAGCGTATAGGAGCTTGAATAGAATAAAAAAGAATATCTATTAGCAAATGACATACAAAATAATAGGAAAGGTATGGCCTTTCAACCTCTAGGTCACTGGGTCAAATCCAGCTCACATGAGCAGTGATGGAAGTCATTGTCATTTGAGGGCTTGGTGATCAATATGAAGCTGGCTTCTGAGCCATGAGCTATGACATCAGAACTGTTGTTCCCTCCCAAGAAATGAAGGTATGACATTACTTCTGTAATCCTTCGCTCATTTAAATTCCAATAGCATTAATATTTGATAACTCCTGGTAAATGCATGTACATCTTGAATGCTGTGCTACCTTGCATCTTATGCAGCATTATTGCTAAACAAGAGTGCAGTAAAAATGCATTTGGTTTTACACTATTTACAACTTCTTTTCATTGGTGCAAATAGCCATGAGGATACAAACTAGTGGAAAATCAGATCATGCCTGTAATAAAAATTCTCAATCAATTGAAAGAATTCTGGTACATTTACCTTTAATTAAAAAAACTCCGGAGTGTACTTACAGTGGCAGTAAAAATATCCAAAACTTTTAGGGAAGGAGAATCAAATGTAAAAACTCAAGTGACTAACAGCACTCATGACTATAGTTTCAGAGGGGTAGACAGTCAGTCCTTCAAACTTTCTCATTTTAAACACGACATAACATAAGGTGTTTTTCTAAGTATCTCCAAAATGTGATTGGTTTCCCACTATGTTTTTTAAAATCAGTAATATATTTTCAGCTACAAAAGGCTTTGCAGAAATTTACTGAGAACATTGAATAAAGATGGGTATTTCCATTTTTTATGAGATTTTTACGGTGCTGAATTTAAGCCAGCAGTATGCAGGCTGTTGGTGGCAAGTAAAATATTTGCAACTATAAAGAGGAAGAAAGGTAACCAAGCTTTTCAAAAGCGAGTAAGCTTGGGTTTGCCTCTGCAAAACCCATCTGTGTCACACATGCAATGATGAACAGTAGGATGAGTTTTTGCTATTTTTCAGAAAGTAAAAGAAATCCCATTCAATGACATCCCTTGTCAAAAAAAATACACATTTAGCAACTGAGTTGGAGCCCAGGAAGCAAGAGAGCAATATACTTTAAAAAGAAAGGCTCTGCACCTCACACTCTAAATAAAACATGCTTGTGCTGGCAACCTACTCATGTCAGCAGGACAGCTCTTGCACGTGTGAATGAGCCAGTAGAGGATCCGCACAACCAGGCCCTAAATGGTCACGCCTTTGAGTTGAAAGAGTTAAATAAAGTGAGTGTGACTTTCACATGGGAAAACATAGTCACCGTAACTTCTTCGCCCGCAGGAGGTGCGAGCGGGGCCAGCCGTGCGCCTGCCCCGGCTTGGACAACAGGCAGGCGGGCATTTCTGCTGCTCCTCCAGCGCAGAGCTCTGACCCACCAGCACCGCCATGCGGGACCGGGGACAGTCCTGCCCACATGCTGCCAGCAGGACATGGTCTGCAATCTTCTTCCTTATTACCACAGTCATTTTTTACCACGTATGTTAAATACCTTCAGTGCGATAATACTACGTCACTCAATAGTTCTTCAGCATCTTTCCTCCAAGGTTCGCATTTATATCCTCATTGCCCCATTTTACAGATCACAGACCCAAAGCAAGGTCATGGCAGGAATCGGTAGCTCTGGCCAGCGCAGCAGCAGGATTACCTGCCTGCCCTCCTTACACATTACCCAGAAAATTCTTCTCCAAAAGAACTAGAAGGGTACAGGCACATAATGTTCCCTTTCGAGAGGAAGGATCTTAAAATACTTACTCACTTTTGCTTGGTACTCTGTCCTCCCCAAGCAATTTTATAGCATGGAGTTTTTAACAAGAATTCTACATATGATATGAGGAGGAAAATTGTGGTTTTTTCATCAGTGAGAAACCAAGTGAACAACGGATATACTGCTGTTTCTAAAACTAAACTGTCCTCAGGTACCTGCAATCAGGAGTACTATTGTAATATCAGGATGAATCAATCCATCTTCTCTCTTTTCTATACATATTTTATGCTGCAAAATTTTAGCAGCACTTGTTTGATTTATTAGCTTTACAACATTTCCTTGGCACAGATTTTCAACCTTCTGCCCCCATATTTTGAAATGTGTTTAGCAATTTGTTCTTGAATCCATCTGTATCACTGCTTAATTATCGATTTTAATCGGGAGTAAAAAGCATTTCAGTCACAGTCAGCTTTAAATTTTCGCAGTGCAACTACACGTTATCTATGGGAGGATAGGTATGAGGGGGAAAATGGAGGTTAACTAGATAAATTTTGCTTGAAGGAGGCTTCATTTTGCAAATGATGAAATTCACGCAGTCTAGGATAGAGGCTTGAAAGCCAGGATATACAGGCTTGAAGACTGAACCGGGCCGCTCTTGCAGAACCCACCAGTCGCATCAGAACACCTGTTGGTTGTACCACCAGGCAGTTTGGAGATTTACAGGCTCCTAACCTACACTGCAGCAACGGTGATCAGAACCTGCAAAAAGAAGTCAGAAGTCCGGCCCCACGAGGGGGGTTGAAGATACGTTGGCTACATTCTGCAGTAGACAAAGCACCGAAGTGCCTCGCAAGAAACTCTGCATCCTTTCAGCCACGCTGGAGGTGATATTATTAAGCTTCAGTGGGATAAATCCAGTGAGAAACTGCTCAGCAACATGAGTAAGGGCTCCACAATCCTGCCCTATATTTTTGTTTCTGGAAGCCATTTTTTTAATCTGTCTCTAGATGAGGAAATTATATGCTAAATTTCACCTCCTCCCCCACTCACGTTGCAAGGCTTATCTAATGCACTTTTATGCAAAGTCTGATTCCCCTGTCAAGTGTTTCTGCTCTCCCACCCAATTTGGCATACAGTGAACAGTGCACAAAATAAATGTAATTGATTTGTACAGGTATTAAAACAGATTATCATCTACGCAGATTTGGAAAGCAGACACTGCGTGTTAGCCAGTCGGATGATGCAAACTATAATTATTTACAAAGGGTTTCAGAGAGCTGGGTATTAGCAGGGAGTAGATCATGTTAGACAGCAAAACAATTTCACATTTATCTAACTGTCGTGGTTTAACCAACCACGCAGCCGCTCACTCACTCCCCCCCCCAGTGGGACGGGGAGAGAATCGGAAGGGGAAGAGCGAGAAAAACTCGTGAGTTGAGATAAAGACAGTTTAATAAAACAGAAAAGGGAGAATAATAATGATAATGATAAAATATACAAAATGAGTGATGCACAATGCAATTGCTCACCACCCGCGCTGACCGATAACCAGGTAGCGATCGGTACTTCCTGGATCACGCCTACCATTCATATACTGAGCATGACGTCACATGGTATGGAATACCCCATTAGCCAGCTGAGCTGGCTGTCCTGATTATGTTCCCTCCCATCTTGTGTACCCAGCTCAGTCAGTAGGCATGGGAGCTGTCCTTGGACTAGGAGGGTACTTAGCAACAACTGAAAACATCAGTGTGTTATCAACATTCTCCTCATACTAAATCCAAAACACAGCACTAGCAAGAAAGTTAACCCTATCCCAGCCGAAACCAGGACACTAACAAATGACAAAGAAGGTCCAAACTTAATCGTGAGATGATTTGTGTATCCAGGAATGATTGATTTAAAACATCAGTGTGGATATTAAGAATGAAATTTGCATGCGAAGACACTTGATTTAGCTATTCCTGCAAATTGTATGCATGATAAAATGCACCCATTTCCAGCGCAGACCAGAACTTTCCATGCAGGCACCAACCGCGAATAAACGCCTCACCCAGAACGCACAACTGAGCATACACATGCAGAGCCAGCTAGACATTTCTGCTTAAAATCCACATCTGCCCACCGTCTAGAGGAAAATATTGATATACTGACATATGGGTGATAAATATGCAATGCAAATACCACCACATTGCCACCTCCAGCATGCTATTAAGAAAGGACATCATCTCTAGGAGGGCACATTAACAGTCATCCTTTCTCTCGGAAATGTTGTTGTCTTGAATATTTGAGCATACTGTTAGCTGTCCAGCCTGCCCCTCTCTGCTGCCTCTGCCCACGCTCTGGTGTGACATGGGGACGTCAGGACGGCCATCAGCTCACGCCACCACTCTGACCCAACTGCAGCAATACGCAACGCTGGATGCCCAGGGAAGAGCATAAACCTAGGACAGGCGTACAGCCATCTTTCAGTGCATCATCCACGGTGACCATACTTTTATATTAAATGAAATTGCGGAATGAAAATTAAAAACCTTGCCTGAAGAAAAAGGAAGCAAACTGTGAAGATGTTGAGTAAAAGACTCCCTTTTGTACGCCAAAGTGGGAGGCTGTTTTTCCATGGGCACGGACTGCTTTTATGCGATCGGGGCTGTAGAAACTGCAAAAGACATTGTAGAGCAGGTTCTTTAATCAAATGTCTATGACAGCTGAATTAAAACATTATTTAATGGAGTTGGCTCTGAGATTTGAAGTTTGTTTTTCTTTGTTCCACAGCCCAGGAGACCACTCTTTTTTTTAGGTCTCCCTGATGTATGAAATCACTGTAGTGTCCCTTACACTGCTTCAGGAATAACGAAGGCTGGAAAAATACTTTTCTTGGGTAATAAACTCATAGCTGGCCTGAATTTTTTTCCCTGCTGCACTGAACACACAGGCAAACAGACTGCTCTCCTTATTCGGCAATGACCAGTGCACAGCTCTGACCTGTTGCTGTTCCAGCTGATTTTGAAAGGTGTCTTTTAAGAACAAGGTAAACTCCAAAGAAACTCTCTCCTGTGAGTTTGATGCATAATTACAGACATCATAGCTTCTAGGCTTTGATTCAGAAAAATACTTAAGTGTCTGATTTCAAGGGGACTTTTCATACACTTAATGTTAGTTGCTTATGTACTTTGTTGCACAAACGTCTGAGCACAATTTGTTAGCAATAATTACTGTTCTCTGAAAACATGCAAAAAGCATTCAGGAAAGGTTGGGCTTGGTGTTCAAATGCTGAATAATCTAAAATGTTGACTATTCTATGGCACAATAAAACCAGAAAACAAAACAGCAAACACTTCCTAGCAATGCTCTGAAAAATATTAATCAATTCTAGAAAGGTACCAGAATTTATCTCATAGTTATAGAATGGATTTTGTATCTACATAGAATTTTTCATCACTGAAAACCTCAAAGGGCGTTATAAATCGGGACTGAATTTTATCTCCCGGTTATAGGAAACGTACAGCTGCTGTTTTCAAAACCCTGGTCCGATTTCTAGTAAACGTCTCCTTGGAACTAAGGTCAGTCACTGCTTTTGCAATGTATCATCTGAAGTATCATGTGCAGGTCCCAGTGCGGTCCTCTCCCTCCTCTAATCCTCCTACCTGTGTGTTACTTTCTACGTGTTTCCTCCTTAGCTAGTGGAATAAAGGAAACCTGATCAAATTTCAAAGGGTGAAATACTGAATTTATGAATAAAAAGAAGATTGATTGTGGTGGACCCAGATTTTATCCAGAGATGTTCGTGGTATTAGTTTTAGAAATCAGCGAAATAATAATGATAAAAAAATCATGTCAATAAAACCTTACAGTGAAATTAAACATTTCCATTGAAATTGGAAAATAACGTATTATTAGGTAGTACCACAATTCTGAAAACAATGTCATATAACCTTTAGTTGCTTCATTTTTAAAGTATTTATTTATGGTACTCACCACTGACCTATTCTTATCTTACCATCATTTTTTAGGCAACAGTTATTTCCACAATAGCCCTTCTTCCATGGGTAGCGAGGTTTGTACTTTTATTACAGCTCAAGTGCGAGTATAGCTTTGTCAGGACAAAGTAATTACATCAAACGCAGACCTGATCTAGCCTAATCATGACAAAGCTGCGCAACTGAAACGCATGCTCCTTTCCTCCTGGGAAACCTAAAACCCACAGAGGTGTTGCTGCGGGTAAATCTGTCTTAGACGTTTTTCAGTTTCATTGTTCACCGATCTATTTGCCATTACCAAAAGAGGATGTCATGGGAGAGAATTTAAAGTATTTTTTGGAGACTGGGCAACACAGAACTGGCCTGATTTTGTTTTTTCTGAAGTTACTTGGCACTACGGATCTCTAAATAAATATAAAGTCATTCACAATCAAACAGGCAAGCAAGAAATGACAAGTGTTTTGACAGTGCTCAAAATACTTTGAGGTATTTTTAGCATATTTCTGAGTCGTATTAGCTTAACCTGTAATAGAATATAAATGAGCCCATATGGCAGAGATGTAATTATGTTCCATGTGAGAAATCCCTGTGGTAGATTTGGGGAAAAAAACTCACCACATGTGCCTTCTGGAGGGCACGATTTACACATGATTACCTACTCATTTGCATTGAGAAGAATATGAAGTAACACAATGCTAACAACACGGTAATGAAAAGGGCAAGCAAAGACTCCAGATCCCTGGGGGTGCTGATCCCTCTGACTGACATCCAGTTAGGAGCAGGGAATTCGTCCCTTTAGGGAGTACATTTTATGAAGCGATCTTTGATTATGTGGGCACAGTAATCACGAGTCTTAATTATTATTACTGTGAGAGAATGGGCTACAAATCTCCAGGGAATGTCTCTGTCACAGATACTTTGCCGGCGAATCCTGAAAATGAGTGTTTTCCCAAGGATCATTTTCATTCCAACCTGATATTTAGCTGAAGTTTCTTTGACTAGTAGTCATGAAACATTAAATATAGATTAGAGGCAGAGAGATGTTGAAAGTTAAAATTCACCGGAGGTGCACACCCGTGCACTTGAGAGACAGCCCCAAATGTTGTCCAGATGTTGTAGCAACAAGGCTGAGGGCTCCCAAGCTGCAGCGCAGCCACAACAGAGGAGAAAGTGGATGTTTAGCATTCCACTGGCCTTCTGTTTAGTTTACTTGTAGTGTATTAATTTAGCAGAAAGTCCTAACAGCCTGTTAGCGGTAGATGTTACCAAGTGTACACTACCCTGAAAGAATGAAGAAATTCTTTTATAGCAATAAAGGGAGTAATTCAAAGCATGTAATTGATTTTCCACATTTTCAAACTGTGATAAGACTAAGCTTTAGCAGCAGAAACATGTGTTTGCAGTTTTGTCAATGTTCTTCAATGAATTTAAAAAAAAAATAGGAACCTATAACTTATTGGTTAGATCGTTAACATGCAGTGGGCATTTCAGTGGCTATTGAAGCACTTGCCAAGAGCATGTCATCTTCTAAACAGACTCAGAGGTGGTAGGGATCGGTTTTTGCCACAGGACATGTTTTTGTGATTATCTAAAATAATTCTTTTCCAGGAGGAACACCACGGAAGAACATCAAGGCTTTCTTAACGAGCAATTGTCACGTTTATGTGCTGCCCTCCTTTACCTCTTTCATCCTTTTCACTTCGGAGGGGCCGAGTGCTGCCAGGGCAGGGCTCACGCCTTCGCCCACCCTTGCAGCATTTCCACCTACCTGCTGAGCAGCGCGGCTTCTGCCAGTCATGCCGCTGCCCCCAGCCTTCACACCAGTTGTTAGGGTGCTCTCTGGGACTCCCCATGAACCTCCCTGATGATGTCCGCCAGAGGAACTCGGAGCAGAACCAGACAAGCAATTTCTGAATGCCAGGCAACGCACTCACTGCAGGATGGCTGGAGAAGGCTCAGGTGAACTCCTCTAGCTGCCATTGGCAGACAGTTTAAGTCCAGAAGGAACTTTTACAATTATTTAACCCGGCCTTTTGCCTCAAACAAGAATTGTATCAGCGATGGCTGCATCAAATATAATAATTTAATGGTGTGCAAGAGCTTATCTTTGGGGAAGATAGCTCGTCTGGGTTTAAAGGCTCCAAGTAACACAGCTTCCACCGAAACCTTTGAATGTTTCTCTCATTCAGCAGTTTTACTGTTAAAAGTGTGTGCTTGTTTCCATATTAACCACACCAAAATTCACCAATGGATTTCAGAAAGGTGTGAGGGTTCTGCTGACACCAGAAAGAAGGCAGCACAGAGTGCTAGGGCCAAACTAAAGAGCCAAGCACCAGGCACTTGTCATGATGCTTTGAAAAGAGGTCACCTACTAATGCTTTGGAAACAGGTCACCTACCTATCCTCTGGAACTTTACAATTTCAGTCTTCTTCCCATCTTGCATTATGAGAAACCTAAGATGCTTAGTAGTTCCTTTGTGAAAAAAGAGAGGCCACATCCTCAGAATAACCTATTTATCAGGATACACAAGGGAGATATGGAAAATTTGAGTCCTATTCCCGCTCTCTTAGCCTTGGAGCAGATATGCGGACCCAGACTTTAAGTCCCACTGGGCATACTAAGCCCTGAACTGCAGACTCAGACTCCCATTGCATTTCAGTGAATACTTGTGGAGGGTGATACAGGCCGAGATGGCGGCACTCATCGGGACCCATCGGAGAACGGCAAAGTTTCCAGTGGCTGAGCTAGTTATGGTGGAGAAAAAAGCAGAGGTTCATGTCCCCACATGTCATTTGCCCTGATTCCCGTGTTAGAAGACCTGCCAAAATGAGAAGGAAACAGCTTGGAGGGATGCCTGCCCACAGCCAGGAGGGAAGAGGGTGTTTGCAGCATGGGGGTAAGGAAACCATCTTCTGGCGTGGCGAGGAGTTGGCAAGGCTGACTGAGAATCAAACAGGGCAACAGTAGAACGGGGGGGAAAAACCCTCAAAGACTAGAAGCGAGCTGGTTCATGTTTACTCCCTCGGGACAGCACAGAGCATCCCCCACAGTGGATGACTTCATAGGTTTGAAACCAGGTAAGCGAGCTTCAGAGAATAGGAAATGGGGATACAAGACCCTTTAAACTGAAGTCTAAAGGTTTGAGTTTGGCAGACAACGGGAGTAACTATCTAAGTTTGTCACCATCTCATTAACATTGGGTGCCAGGTAGGAGTGGATCTTGTATGACTTCCTTGTGGACAAACATACAGCAGAGATCAGCAGCCAAACCGAGGCAGGTGCCAAGCGGTTCTGGCCTGAGATGGAGGAAAGGGGACGGCAGAGGCAAGGAGTCCCTCTGGGCCTCCACGGGCAGGGGCGGTTCTCCTGGAACCAGGGGCAGACTTTGCTCGTGCACAGCAAGGTGGGTGACGCGTTCGGGGCGCCGTGCTCTTCCCGCACAAAGAGGGTTTTTAAAACACATGAAGTATGTTGAATGGCTGAGCGACACGCTTGCTGCTCCCTCCCCCATAGGAGCCAGTGTATTTGTAGACTCACAAGGCTTTTCTTCTACAAAACAATAAAACTAAAAAGGCAAAATATGGGTGAATTCATTCTGCTATTTAATCTGACAGCCTGGAAGAAACAGAAAAACAAACAAAATCCCCAATGGCTGCTCCATCCCATCCCTTCTCCATACGTGCCTCCTCCTTTTCAAAAGCTATGCACAGTGAAAACAAAGAAGGAACGCGGTTACCTTCCCCGGGGCTTAGCAGAGCCCTTTGCAGTGACCACCGTAGGCACTGCTGTTTACACGGATACATTACCAGTGGCTGAACGCAACGCCTCAGCTCCAGTTCTTTGCAAACAGTTGTGCAAAGTGCAAAGAAATATCGTGCAAGGGTCCTGTCACAGGGACGATGGGAATTGAGGGTACTCAGCTACAAATGTAACCAAACCCTTGATAAACCCTTGCCTCTACTCTCAATTTGCACTTAAGAACTCCAAACAAACAGACCTCTCATGCAACAACACTGCTCAACAGACAGCAGATTTATTTCGACTGCTTCCTAGGCTTTCTTTGTTTTGCTGTAGTTTGGAATATAATTAAAAAAAAAAAAAAAAGAAAGAAAAAAGGGAAAAGATGCAGGAACCATGTGTGCTTCACTGCAAATGCTGCTGATGTAATTCCCTTTGAAGTGAGCAGCGAAACTCCTCTGGAGGTTAATGAGAACAGGATCAGGCCCTCCACGCTGAACTTGCACTGAGAACAGATAAGATCTTGAATCGTTCAGAGCCAAGCATGTTATTTGTGCAACATGGGCAGGCTGAGTCAATCTCCGAATATTTTTAATGGGTGTCAACGTGAAGTGTTAATTCCACAAGTTATGTTGTTTTGCAGTTTGCCTGTGCCTGCTCTCCAGGCTGCCTTCACGGATGATACACATCCTCTCACCGGCTGCGAAGAGAAGATATTTCCAGAACTGCTGTGAGAAAAAAACCCTTCTGAGAAAGTATAAAATGGGACTTTTACAAAGAATTGGAAAAACAAATGATGGTAGAAATACCTGCTAGACATACAGATTGTCAGCACACATAGAAGTAAAAGTAGCCCCACTTCAAACAGAGATGACATCATTTTTTTTAAAAAAAGACCCTAAAATCAAAACAAGTATTTTGTAACTGATCATTTTTGAGAAACTAATCTTCATCTCCATTTTTGACAAAACTGAGGAGTGAGGTACTGAAGTCACAGATCCTTAGATAATGTCTGCCCCTGGATAGCACCTATATACTCTTAATAAATAGGATCAGAAAAACATTGAAAATATTTTGAAGCCTGATGAAATGAACTAAGCACTATGAACAGCTTTCAGATGAGCAATCTTTATTTTTGACTTTCCCTTCTTCTGTCCCCAGGATCTCCATGCACTTCCTAACGCATCTTGAAGCCAAGATGAAATTACAGCCCTCCTGAGGCCAACGGGAGGCTTGCTATTGCCTTCTGCAGAACCAGGATTTTACTCTTACTGTAAAGATATCTTAAGAAACACTGGGCCCAACTGCCCGCTTCTATGGAAAAAGTCAGCTGGAAACTTAGCAAAGCCTACCACACAATTTCCTTTTCGTTCTCCCCTGAGGGGAGATTTTTAATCTTGGAGTGGAAAACAAGATCCAGGGAAACCTGGTGGAAACCCTGTGGTTGCCATCTAGAGAGAGCTGGCTCTGGTTGGGCTCCTCACCTTGCCCTGCTCCCCAGCCCACCACCACCCGCAGCCCCAGCTTTGCAGCCCACTCTGCTTGTCCCTCTTCCGTGAAGCAATGAAGAGGGCTTTGTCTTGTTGTGATTCAGAAACACCCAGACAAAAGCTGTTTCCCTGCCTCCATCTTCCGTGACGCTGGGACACATGCTGGAGGACCTCCTCACGCTTTCTGCACGCTCTGGGAAGCTGTCCCCTTCCTACATCCGAGTTATGGTGGCCTTCGGCTACTCTTGGCAGGAGCGGCACCAATCCTGCATGGCCATAGTTCCTAGTTCACCATCTCAAACCTGGCCCATGCAGACAACCCTCTCCTACTGCCTTCCCCCCAGCAGTCCCTCCTCCTCCTCCTGCCTCTCTGACCTCTCCTCGCTCACACACCACAGCCCCCTGCCTTCCCAGGCCCCCATTTCCATCTCTCTCCCCCCATGTCCTCAGCACCAGGGGACAGCAGCCCCAGCACAACGCCAAGGGTGCCAGGTCTAGCGTTCATCACAGTGGTCTCCATTTGTTGTCACATGCGGGCTTAGGGCTGGTACGCTCCACCACTCAGCAACTGCAAATCTTTGCCTTTGTGTCAGGAAGTGGAGGCTATGTTCAGGCACCACGTTACAGCCATCCCAGTTGCAGCTCCTAACTGGAATTGGTCAGATCCCATTTTCTTACCTTTGCAGCTGAGCACCACTTGCTTCCATTAATTTCAGTAACAGTGAAGAGCCCAATCCTACAAAATACTAACCCCTTGAGCATGTTCCAAAATTTTCTTCCATTTCCCTCAGAATTAGAAATTTTTTTTTAATTAAAAAGTAAATAAATAAACGACTTGCAGTCTTTTAACAGAAGGCTTCATGCTAAGAAGTGACTAATTCCCCTCCCTGTTAACAGAAAATAAAAGTGAAGCTTTCACCATTATAGACAAAGTACTGAAAAGTTAACAAGAGTCACAGCAAAATTTGACTTTGTGATGAGCTGTTTATCCTGCAATTTTTTTCATTTATATAAATATTTTGAGAAGCCCACCTTGAGGTTTTGTATTGGCTTTTTTTTTTTATTATTTTATTATTTTATTTTATTTCCTCTTTAAATGCATTTGTACATGAGTAGGTTATAAATGAAACACTCATTTTCCTGAAGGCATGAAGGTGTGATTGCACCCTTTTCTTCTCAATTTTACATAGAGCCAGTTTATCATAATGCACAGTAATATTTGAATTTCAACAAGTGGAAAATCCTTATTGGCTCACACTACACTCAGTATTAACTCAAGATCAGCTCCTTAGGGACAGTATTTGTGCTTGTATTTAACAGTAAAATATCATGAATAAAGAAGCTGTCAAACAACTTGAGGGTAAGTCACTTCTCTATTTGGACAGCAATGATTTTGTGATGAACATGATGAACACTGCACAGTGAGTCCTCA
The DNA here is from genome assembly GCF_000690835.1 of Fulmarus glacialis. NCBI lineage: Eukaryota > Metazoa > Chordata > Aves > Procellariiformes > Procellariidae > Fulmarus > Fulmarus glacialis. The sequence goes on from NW_009214725.1 coordinate 265,404, forward strand.
AGAATAAACTGGGATCTGAATGAATTATACTCTGGCGATGGTTAGAGCAAGGCGATTTCCAGTGAGGTTATCCAAGAGGGCATGGGCAAGCGAGCAGCAGAACATGAGCCACAGAAGGTCGGCCGGGGATGTTGTAATGGCACATACTGCCCGTAACTTCCTCCATCGAATGCAGTGATTGAGCAGCCAGGATAGCCTCCACCCTAGGCAGGTGGGGGAAAAACAAAAGAGCAAGCACATCGCTCGAGCATCCAGGAAAATGAACCAATTCAGCACAGCCCCAGTAGTGCTGCTGCCAGTAGGACATCCATGGAGTTCGCAGAAGATTGCAAACGTTACCCTCTGAGGGAGGGTGCTAGTCCAGCGCCCAAGATGCAGCAGCAGGCCTTGAACCGGTGGTGGGCAAGCTGCCAGGGGGGACTGACATGCTCTTGTCTTGCTCAAACGGACTGCACACTCCTGTGGCTATCAGTTCTGTCCTTGACTTCTGCAGTACTCTGAGCGTGGTAGTGGAGGTCAAACAAGTTACCAGTAACAAAGCAATAGTAATTAACATGAACAAGACAACAGGACAAGTCATACCGTGAGTCATACTGTTAGTCTCACTTAAACACAGCAATGAGACTAGCACTGAGTCACAGGATGTAAAACAGTTATAAAATACCCGAATTATACAAAAGAGTATGCAAGAAAACAGCATCAAGACATCCCACCTGAGGGATACAGGCCACTTTCATTTTTCTTGTGATCTTTGTCATCAAACTATCCCATGATAAATGACTTATAAATTTGTGCTATAGCAAGCAATTAATATTAGCCAGGTTATACCAGAACTAGACAAAAATACTGTTCTCCCTCACCCAAGGGATCCTGGTGATATTATAATGTGGACAAGTTCCACCTACTGTGCTGCACTACTGACATACGGTAGTCTTACATGTTAACCTAGGATAACACCTTATTAAACATTGCAGACCATTAATAATGCAACTATCCAAAAGACAGCTAATTGCAAATAAAAGTCAATGGCTTCAATATTTCTGAAGAAGTTATTTCTAAGGTAGTCCATCAAAAATACTTTTCATGGTGACTGACACAAGTCTTCTAACGCAGCGTGTTTACACTGCAGTTTAATGGTTATTGCCAAGTTTCTGCCTTAGTGCAGTTCAATCACCTCCAATACTTCCACGCACTGCAACAAAGCCTCGGGACACTTGGACGAGGCTTGTGGGGTCTCAACCCAGCAGCATTTCACACGAGGTCAGTGGCTGAATGTGGGTCTTCATTAAGTGTTGTCTGAGTAGAAGACTAGAGTTTATTTATTCAACCTCAAGATAAGCAACTTAATGCTGCTGATTTGAATGCAAACAAGGGCAAGACCTCACGCCTGGAAGACTCTCTGATGTGGTTACACTGGAAGTTTAGACTAAACACAAGTTGAGATCTGAAACACAGTTGTCACAGCCTACAAAATCAGCATGTTTTCTTAAAGCATCTAAATTTTTTAAAAGCATTGTCTACAACTAAACTATCAAAGTGGTATTGCTTTTATCTGGAAAACGTTGCACTTGCAATTACGTATTGCTTATTAAGGTCTATTTTGCTAATTCACTGAAATCTCTCCCATATGACAGAAATTATATTTGCTTCTCCATTTAGTGACCTCAGATGACTAAGTAAAGGTGCAGAGTGAATTTCAGTTGGCAAGTAAATGCAATTATGCCTTTCTTTTTTCTTACAGGGCATAGTATTATCTAGTCTGCTTTAATACTGTCACTGGGCTACTCTCAAATGAATATGGGGCTCACAATGCTTGCAGGACCTAATCCTGGCATGCTTAGTTTGTCCTTTTTCACATCTTAAAATGCTTGGAGACTTCCAAAAACTAAACTGTGAAAAGCAAAGCCTCAGCATTAAGTCACCAAGCCTTGCTTCCTAAACCCATTTTTAAAACTGCTATATGGTACTGCTATTTCAAAACTGATCAGGAGCTTCAGCACAAAGCATTTCTCTGGTGACACTTCTGTGCTGTAAACACACAGGCAGCAAGGGGGTCTGCCCAAAGCAAGGAAAACAAAGTTCCCTTTCTCCGTATGAGTGTGAATCATTGCCTAAGCCTTCCAGCTCAACTGATGAGCAACAGAGGCAAGAGATTTACAAACATGAGAAACTCCCACAGCTATGGACCCAAGAGCAACCCTCACTTCTAATGGGACCAAGCAGCTAAAGGACTTGCATTTTTAAATCAACACTTGAGTTCAGAATCCATATGATCCATTCACTATAAGTTTGCATACCATGCAGAGCAATGATGCTCTGGGTTCAACATGTGCAAACAACAACTAATAGAAGTCTAAGAGAATCAAAAAGGGGGTCTGATGCTCAGAACAGATGTTGCATAGTATTGCCACAGAGCCCTGTACTGCTGTCACTGGAAACATCTATCAAATATAATGCAATTCCGGTATTTGAGCACTAGAGGGTCAATCCGTGATGAAAACAGAGCCTTACCTCAGTTTCCTTATTTTTATAGGCAAGCATTTAACCTCTTACTTACCACCTCTTCAGCTGTCATGGGTTTCGCATGCTGAAGCTCTTTCTGAGGCCATGCAGCACTGGGAAGGAGGAGTTATGTCACACAAACAAAAACTTTTTGCAAGAGTACCCTCAATAATTTTAAACTACGCATGTCACACCAAACCCATGATTGCTTTCTCTGGTCAGCTGCAGGTTGCACACCTTTTCAAAAGGATCATCGCGTTGGTCTGGAAATTGTCTCTTGTGACTGGGGGTGGCAAAAAACTGATGAGGTACTAGCCCATAGGCCATTTTGAAAAATACTCATCCTGTACATGTACAGCAGCCGCTTCTCATGCCTAATTATCATCCCTTTGACTAATACAAAAAATGCAAATATTGTCCATTTAAATGAAAGGGATCCTCAGCACCACCTGTGATTGTACTTGTGCCCAACAACAAGCACTGGGATGGCAGCAGATGGGTGGGCATCATCCAGACCGCAGAATTCAGGCCCACTAGGTTGCAGCCTTGCCACTCAATTAAAAAACCCCAACCCTTCTAAAAGTATATGCATATCCCAGAAATTTGGGGCATTACTACATGAACAAACCTGAAATCCTTCTCCTTCTCAATAGGATTTGTTACGGAAACAGCATATAATTTCATTCCAATACCACAAATTTGCCACTACGTTAAAGAGCATTACTGTTACTGAAGGATGAACGGTAAATCTGCATGCCCAGCTCTGCAGGCTACAGCCCTCTTCAGGGGAATGGTGATTCTGAGTGCCCCGTCATTTCAGGCGATAAATATATCCCACGAGAGAAAGCAAAGCTGTTGACTAAGGAATGCCTTAACAAGTACTTCTAGGCCAACAAACTTTGTTATCCCACAGTTTTGTTCTTATACTATCCTTCTTGTCAGGGACAAGAGAACTGGGCAACACTGCTTCTTTGTATACAGCGATACTTTCTCTGGTAAACATGGTACATAAATTATACGGACTGTGTTGTAAAAAATCCTGTCTAAATTCCTGGAGCAATGGATAGATTTGCTTTTAACAGTGAGGTAAAACATTAGTGATGACTGCAATATACCCATGCAAAAGACACCTTTGTATCATATTAATAAAGAGTCTCAAATACCATTACGTGTTGAGAAATAAAAGTATAAAAAGGTAGGTGAGTCATACAGATAGCACCACAGCATTCAGTAATGACTGTGACCTTTGCAAATTACTGCCCTGTGAAAGTTCACAAAAATTAGCAAACAAAAAAGCAGGGGGTTGCTCTTCTAAATGACTTTTAAATGATCATATTGTGCTCTCTAGTATATTTATTAAAATAACCAAGATTGAACATGGCGCTTCAGCTCTGCAATCTATGAAAAAAATCTCAAAGAACTGAAGGGGATCCATATCTGCTGCAAATCATGAAGTGCAAATATTAACAACATTTTACTTCATGTAGAAACAACAATTCCATTACTCATCTTTGAAAAGTATTTTTAAAAAATTGGTCCTCCCATCCCTACCATAAATACAAAGTCTCTATTACAAATAAATGTGTTCTCCCATGCATAAATAAATCACATACATTCAGCTGTAAGAAAACAGATCAGTCAAAACGGCTCACATGTAATTATACACTGACTAAAAAGAATTCCACTGCAACTGAAATTGAATGGCTTGTACTTCAGGTCATTAGCTGAGTGCTGACCAGTACAATTTTAAATGCTAAAATATCCCAAAAAAAGCAGGGTGGGGGAAGACTTAAGAAAAATGTGCAAAATATCTGAGAAACTACATTTATGTAAAACAAATTTAAAAATAACAAAAAAAACCCCTGCCCTCTTGTCTCACTTCATCGGAGAAATTTTGTTAAGCTTCCCTTATTTCTGTATGGCTCTTTAGGCATCACGATCTGAAAAAAGTAAACAAGCCAAAAATCATTTACATCTTCCTCCAGATCTACAGAATGAAATGCTGTACTAGCTTACAACACTGGAAATCAGAAATCAAGTCTCATAATTAGCCAGTTTTTCCTAAGAAACCCGTGCTTACAGAATGGCACTTCGAACAATGAATTAGAAAAAAAAAAAAAAACCCAGAAAAAAAGGATGTGTTGTGTTGAAAGGTTTAAGAATGCGTATACTTTCCATAAAGCTGAAATGCTTCCATGAACATATCATTTAACTCTGGATTTACCAAACATTCCAAATTCTGGAAAAAACCCTATTTTACTCATTAAAATATTCTGACAATATTGCAAGATAGTCTGAGTGTCATTTTGAGCAGTGAGGAAATCTTTTTTTTATTTTAATAGGAAAGGCAGAAGAAAGGCTAAGTTGAGAGAACCCTTTTCTTTAACAAAAAAAAAAAAAAAAAAAAGAAAAAGAACTGGTGAGCTTCTTTCTTCTCCTGCCATATAGCAGATCGCTTTTTGGATTTCACACCACCGACCATACCCTGTCAGAGATCTTGAACAGTTTACATTACTTCTTTTGAAGGATTAATCTAGACCGACCCAGAGATAAAAACCAAAATGCACAATGAATTCCTACACTGAATTCCAGCTTGTTACTGTGAACTCAACATAAGAAAAGAAAAAAGGAATCCCACACATCTTGTAGTATATAAACTGCTTTCACACAGTATTTGAGTTAGTCAGAGGAATACGTAAAGGGACAAGATAGTTTTGTACAAAACCTCAATTTATTTCAGAGAAATTAAAAATATGGTATTTAATATATATAAATTTCTATTCCTCTATAAATATAGATGATCTTGTGATAATGAACAGAAATAAATGCATACCAAATTCAAATAATTTTGCATTTCATGGTATGGTAACCATAGATAATGTTTATGAACCTAAATACAGGCATTTGTAATACAAAAAAAGTTTAAAACAATACAGTCAGGAGAGAAGCATTCTGCTGTTTTTCATACAGAGGACTAAATATTCAAATGCATCTGTCGACAGTTAAAATTTCATTTTTAACCTTTTTTTTCTTTGTATTAAGAAGCACAATCCCACACACCCAGGAACATACAAGGTAGTAGATATACTGCACACATGGCATCTTATCTTTGCAGTATGCAATGTTACTACTGTACCGAAAAAAAGAGGGGAAAAAAACGACAGCAGAGGCTCTTTAAGGTCTTACATCCCACCAGAGTGCTTAAACATTCTGGTTTTCTGTTTTCCCTTCCTTTGTTTTTACTACTGGCAAAAATCAACACACCCTTATAATGTGTAATTAATTAAATGTCAATGAATTAAAATTCAGGGGAACGGCAATGGCTCAAATGTTTCCCAAATGAAGAGCCAGCTTATGGATATAATTAAGAAGGGGAAAAAAAAAAA
>NW_009214726.1:0-3417 GCF_000690835.1 Fulmarus glacialis
ATTAACTCTATCCCAGACAAAACCAGCACTCAAGCTAAGATCCTGTTACCATCAATTCAATTGTCCAAAATACCTGATTATGCTTTTTAATCACTTACCATACAATTTTCAGAAGTACTCTACACTGCCTTTCTGAAAAACTTGTCACACATCCAACAGACAGAGTGAAAGCAAAATTTAGAGCACGTCCAAGAATCCTGCCCATAGGACTAGTTAAAATACACCTGTGATTATGGCTCCAGAATTGGAGGTGGAGTAGCATGGCACGTTTTCAGAGTCCTGGAGTGATTAATGCTCTCAGCTGGTCTGAACTCACAACCCCGCTGAAGTTTACAGAACTAATATATACCTCTCTATGAGTATAATGTGGCCATCAAAAAAATGCTTCGTCCATTATATATCATGTTAACAATTATCATTGACACAAATATCACTCAACAGGGTCATCTAACCGTTTTCTCTTGAGACCAAATAAAATATCAAGTTATGTCTAATTTTTCTCCCAGATTTTGCACGGTGGCAGACTTTATGGACTAAAGAATACATCTCATCTGAACTGTGAGAACTTTAATATTAATCTCATTTTCACCTCCATACGCAATACGATTTTAATGAAGCCGGGCAACAATAGGGGAGCTGTTCTCCAGTTAATTTAAAATCTCAACATTTCTCTAGGTTAAAACCAAAGACTGCGCAGCCACCTAGATTAAAACTGTCTGCACTGAATTTCAATGCTGATGATTTCAAATTCTGTTAAGGCTTATTGGTCTGCTTTTTATTGGCTTCACACCTTCCCTTGGCACTTTAATTACAAATTATTCATTTTTTATATATCAGAATCCTACTCTCTGTGCTTTAAAAGTTTCTCTCACATGTCACTCAGGGAAAAACAGTCTTCCTGGAAGGGGAGATGGGATAGAGGTGTATGAAGTAGGATATAGCTAGGGATGTAGTTAACAGTCTTCCAAGCTAGTGCCAGATTCAGAGAATCCTGACTTTTATGAATGTCTCTAAATAGAGTTATGTGCTTAATTATGTATTTGTTTTGAGAAAGTCACAGAAACATGCACATTATTGTATCAGAAATATAAACACAATACAATGCAGACTGATTTAAGGGGCTTTGAATGGATGAAGACTAAAGCTTATAAAGTCAAATAAATTTATTTGATTGCTTAAAGATATCTCGAAATGTCTGCGGATGTCTCGAAACCTGATCTTATATTCAGTTTTAATCCTTTTCTCTTTGCCAGTATTGGCTTCTTTTATCTTTCCACAAACAAGTAGTTTAACTCCCGTGGAATTTAGAAAAGCTGTCGATGTCTTAATTTAAAATCTAAAAATGCAGATTTTTTCCTTCCTAATTACAGACATATACAAAATAATAAAACAAAAAACAAAGGTCCCATACATCAAAATGTTTTCTGATTAATTTTGGGCACTGTTTAAACATGCTTCATCCTTTCCAGCTGCTACCAAAGTAATGCTGAATCAGGAGACTGCTGTTTCTAGACCTTTTTAGTTGTGGGCAGTCAGGAAACAAACTTTACATGAAACACTACTATCCTTTACTGTAACAGACAATGTAAATGGGAAAGACAGAGAAAATTTTTGAGACTTGCCTCATTAAAAAACAGGTTAATATGAAGAGTACTTCATTAAGTTTTATTGAGACTGAAAACCATGAATGGTATATTTTTAATTGTTTAGCCCAGAGGACTTAGAATCTCTTTTTCTAGTGCAAGAGAAATCGAGACCTCACTTTGTTCCTGCAAACTAAAAAATCAGCTGCTTGTCCTTGCTTATTCTTTGTAGTACTTTAATTAAATTCTGCAGTTCACAAGTATGCAGGCTGTTCATGTATATATATTTGTTGTAGCTATCTCAGTGCCTTTGGCTTGTTTGTTCGGAGTTTGTTTGTTTGTTTGCTTGTTTTTGTCTTGATTGGCTCATTCCTGATGATCTTCATTTTCGTGAGGGCTTATTAGCTGCTGAAAAGCTGCTTCAGGTAAGTCTAATCCATAATATCATTTTGATGTTTATTTTTCTCAAAACAATCATTTTGAACTTCATCCTGAGAGAATGTTTAAACACTCATTTTAAAAGACATAATCTCAAAACTGTCTTGGAAGAGAATAACTTTTTCTGCATTAGATAGCAGTTGCTCAAACATTACCAGGTGACTAATTTCCAAATTTTATATACATGCATAGCAGAGAAACTTATTATCATATGGTAACCAGCTCTAGCATCTGTGACTTTGCCATGTTTAAATATTAAATCTTTCATTCCAGCATCATTGAAATTGGCAGTGAAGGTGCTTGGAGGGCATCTTTAAAAAAGTCTTGACTCCTTAGTAATTAAACAATCACAGTATTTTCACAATTAGCTTGAAATATAGAAAGCAGCTGAGCTATCTGAGTTTTCCTGAAAGTTTCAAGACTTCACTGTGTGTCTGAAGTGTGTTGGTAAGGGTCTTACAGTTCCCTAGCACACATAACAAGAGGAAGCTCAAAAAGGAGTTTTTTCTTTTGAAAAGGGAAGATGCAGCTTGCAGCTGCCTAGTGCAATATGGTGCTAACCGTTCCTGCACTGTGTTGCTAGCGACAAAACCCTTCCCCATGTTAAGCTTGCCCACAATAGTAGGAGTTTGAACTTCAGCTTTTGATAAAACAGATTAATTGGACATATGTCCTTTTTGGTCTAAATGATCAATAAACACAATACTTATTATTTGTAGGACACCTAACAACTGCTACACAAATTGTTTATTAGATACATTACATAAAACACAAACGACAGTAGGGGCTGCCTAAGTAAGTCTTCCAAACTCTGCACATAGCAGAAAAGTGTATCAAGGAAAGGAGCTCAGGAGGTGCAAAATCCTCACTGGAGTGCCTCCGCAAACACACCCACATGGCAAACTCAATGTCACTTGTCCTTGATGCTCTGGCATCCACTAGCTAATAGGAATTGCCTTGACCCGAACATTTTAGTGTGTAGCGTAGCTGAGATCAAACATTGCAATTTCTCCAAGGATATTGTAAGTGAAAGCATCCAAATAGTAACAAGCTGCAGCAACTTTTTAAAAACACAAACACTGTTTTTATTACAATTATTTGTTGTAATGTTTGACATCGCTACTGAGTTTATCTTACGCAGTTTGTCTGAGCCTCAGTGGGATTCTAGTTAAGGTCATGGTCTGCTACTGACTCTGTAGAAGACTTCAGAAAAAACCTTCATGGCTTTTCTGGGTCCCATTCACTGAGGAATTTTCTCTTGAGAGTGTTTGTTTTGAGATATTAGAAAAATGCATACGAATGAGTGCCTCTATTAGAAGGAAAATGGGTGTGATCCCACGGAACGCTTAGACCCCAATTCTGCAGGCTCTCAGGGACTTGAAACAAGCTGATACAT
>NW_009214727.1:0-24446 GCF_000690835.1 Fulmarus glacialis
CAGGTGGCGGTGCACTTGGACACTTCCTCACAGCACAGAGGCACACACGTGGTGACTCCGAGGCAGCATGGATCCACGCACCTGGCAGTCTGGGTCACACCAAGACTACCCAGGTTCACGTAAGTGGTGGTGCCCTGAGGAATCCCAGGATAGCGGCAGGGATCCATGCATGGAGGCAAGCACTGGATGTTACAGACAGCGCCACAGGGATCCACACGTTTTTTCACAGGAAAATTCCTCACCAAGACCTTGGGTGGTGGAAGGCAGACCTGTCTCAGTTGGTATTCGTTTTGGCAACGCATCTTTGAGGGAGGGGTAATGTCTGAAAGCAGGAAAGGAATATACTTTGTGGAAAACAGACACATTCAGCTTTCCCAAGGCTATTTTATACATTGAGTTAAACTATGCTTTTTCCAGCGGAATACTGAACTATATCCTGGGAAAACAACCTGAAATCCATAGCAGGGCACTAACTCCACCTGAAAGCATTTTAGACAAGTTTGTACCTACTGGCTGCACGCACATTTCAAACAACTACTTCTCAAAACAGGAAAGAAAAGTGGTGTTATTTGGACTCAGCTAGATTATATTGCAGGGACTGAAGTCATGTCAGCCCCCACCTCCCCGCAGCTCCCCTTGGTTTGGGATTAACTCTTTGACATTACTTCCCTATTTCTCCCTAGAAGGAGACTACTAAGCTTCTGATAATGCCCTGTCCACACGCAGGTCCTCAGCTAGAGGACACGAGCGGAGGCTTCATGCCGGAAAACTTCCACAAGGAAAGGAGCTGACGCTCACAGTGCAGCTGCTTTCCCAGCTCTCCCATAGAAGTCCTCCTAGCTCTTCTCATCCAGACTTCCTTCCAGGCATTGCTTACCCTTGCAGCCTGCAAGTCTCCACTTCTTATCTTCCCTCCCACCTTTTTTCCTTTGAAGTCCTAGCCTTGCCTTTTGATCTCTCTCAAACCCAATAATTTCCTGGTTAAAACAGGGTAGCAATGTCATTGGGGAAAGAGAGAGGTTAGTCCACTCTCAACTATCCTGAGACGCATCTTGATGGAGAAAGCACAGCAACTGCAAAACATACAGCAAATACTGATAGAAGATGGAATGAATATTTACCCTTAGCTCAGCCGCTTGATAAGTACCATACACAAATCTCGCTAAGCAGAAGCACCCATAAGTCTTCTAACTTGCTTCTGCAGATAATATTTAAGAATTAAATAACCCCAGCCACTACCTTAGTTCCCAGTAAGCCAAGAGAGACTTACCCAATTCGCCACCAGCGACTAGCAAACGAAACCAAAATGGTTTGAGAAACAGTACAATATGAATCCTTTTATATGATTTCAGTGTCCATGTCTCCGGAAGTGAGACACCTCAGGGGTATGGAAATAAAATTTTTAATAATCCAGACCTGCTCCACCTCCAATCCCTAAATTACTTGCTTACATTATAATTTTTAATGAAACCTAGCCACTGAGGTGGTACATGCGACACTATGACTGCTGCCTGCAAGCTTGAATTCCTGGTCCACCTATTTCCTATGGGGGATGGGGAACAAAGAACTGATGATACAGCCTGGAAACAATCCCCCTCGGGATTAAACTTTGTTTTGATAAAAGTTAGTTTGGTACATTTTCTTGCACCTTCCCCTGAGAGAGCCACACAGACCAGGATTACAGATGGATAGGACTCTGTAAGCAGCTTTGTTCTGCTCTGCTGTGCACGTTTGCTTGCTCTTACTAGCGCACAATATCCCTCCTACTGAGAGTTTTATTCCCGATAATCTGGTCAGAATTTCCCTTGTTGCAACTTGCAGTCATCGCCTCTCACCCTGTCTCTGGGCACCAATGAGAAGAGCTTCTCCACTAATACCTTTTAGATAGCTGAAAGGGGCCCCAGGATCTCCCTAAGTCTTTTTCTTTCCAGGGTGAGCAGGTTCTTCAGACTCTCCCCATCCATCATCTCATCAAGGCCCCTGGACCATCTTGGTGGTCTCCACTGGACTCACTCCAGGTTGTTGGAGACTGTCTTGCACTGTGGGCCCCAAATTGGATACAGCGTCCCGATGTGGTCTCACACGTGCCAGACGGAGGGGAGCACCCTCCTGCAACTGCTGCTGTACTCTGGAGAGTGCAACCCAGTACATGGGAGCACCCAAGTTTTCTGGGCAGCTTCATAACATCTCTGCTCCTCAACCAAGTGTGGTATGCCAGTATAACCAAGATTTGTTATGATTTTGGCAGTTAGGCAGCCAGGGAAGGCTTCACACTGTGTTAAGATCTTCAGTGTCACTTCGGCTCCTTCCAGGACTTCTCCTGCGGTGGCCCATCTCTATGAAGTGACACTCCAGGGTGATGAACCACCTGTGTTTGGTGCTCTGACCATAGTGTCCGTGGTAGCGGCCCTTTTTGATTTGCTGCACACATTTCTATCGTATAGCAGACTAAACCGAGACCGAGATACACCGTTCACGAAAGATAGCGAACTGTGCATGACTGCCGCAGCATGGAGCCACCGCTTTCTGCCTGCCACCACTGAGGTCAAGTAAAGACGTTCTTGTCTGAAAATCCCTCGTTATAAGAGAGAAGGGATAGCCAACAAGTGCAATGCCTGTGAGAGATCAAAGACTGCAACTTCCTTCTCTGCTCACTCCAAACTAGCCTTAAGTCACTTGGTGACACAAGCATTGAACCAGTATTACTTGCATGCAGGGACGAGGGCATATATCATCTGGAGACGAAGGTGTGTTCTCGTGTCTGCACACTATTCAACACTATTCTCCCTTCAAGTGTGCGTGTCCATATTACTGAACACAGCGGTGTCCAATGTAGTGGCTTTCGGTTGTTTAAGTCGAAATAAATAAATTTGGGCTGCGTGACCACTTGGGTTGCCAGTTCGCTGCTGCTCACAGTGATTTGAATTAACCCTTAGTATAGTTCAGCTGACTTGGGTAAAACAGTAGGCTGAAGGAAAAAGCGTGGCATCTCTCCTCCTATCACCCCTCCGCTCTTCAGGGGTGTACCTGCATGAGGATAAAGGCAACATCATGGCGATGGAGTAGTGTTATGTTATTTGAGTCAGAGCTTTAGGAGAAAATGCAAAACATCACGAGACTAGTGATGATATAAGAGTTTCCAGAACCACGTCAGGACACTACCACCAGCAGCACCACATCTGAATAGGACAACGACAGAAAGAGGTCAGATGTGGCTAAAAATAAAAAAATCCCCCAGATCCCACATCCCATCCTGTCTCTAATGGCCCGCATGATGTGTTGGGCTGGAGGATGTTTTACCGTCACAGAAAAACTGACCCATGACTGGCCGACTATTTGAGAGCAAGCCGAGAGCCCATTCATTTCCCAAATTCTTCCCTGACGTCAGCCCCGCTGAAAGGACACGTGATTTGCAAGCCATCTTTGCTCACTCGAGGTTTTGCTACAACCACGGAAATAGCCTGTTTCCATTAAAAATAATTAGTCAAATAATCCATCACAGGGCAGAGGCGGAGCAGGTCCGGGTTAGCAAAGGGTAGCTTGTCTGTGTGCCTGGGGCGCCTCAGCTCCGGAGGCCAAGCTCTTGAATATACAAGGCAGATCCCACGTTAAAGTTGCCGTGCCTGCTCGCCGTCTTTATTTGCTGATACTGAGCTGGGTAAGTATCTTTGGGATCATACAGACCTAAGCCTATTGCTGCTGTTAATTTTCTATTATGTGCTGAAATAGATTACTGCTACCAGCTGCGTAAGGGAAATTGTTTATTGGCTCTCACACCTCCTCGGTGATAAGGGTTTGAAAGAGCAATAATCTTCTTCCTTCGCACTTACTTTGCTGTAATTCCCATGGATGCTCCGCAAAATGGTTCCTGTTGTCTCGGCGCTGGATTTAGAGGGATAAAACACCGTCGTGCTCACTGAACGCCTACACGGCAGGCAGGAGCCGAAATTGCTGTGCATGTAGTTATCGTCTAAGCGGTGAAGTGACTGCAGCATCGCGTACGGCAGCGGCCAACGTCCCAGGTAAGAGCGTCTAGCCTCATGGTAAACCTGAACAACTACATCTTTCTTTTACCTGTCTAGCCTGTTGCTGGTTTTAGCGATGGTAAAGGTAGGACTGTGATAGCTGCACCTCTTGCAGCTGCTGCAAGATGGGTATTCTCCTGCAAGGGAGTTTCAGCACAAGGAGAATATGTCTGGAAAAGAGAGGGGATTAACTTGAAGTTTGTAAGCCTGCTGAAAATGTTAATCAAATCCACTGCTATCTGCACAAGAAAATGCTGCTAGGGTGAAATTGTTTGGCTGAAAGCAGATTTTAATAAGAAAAGCTGCGTTTGGAAGTTTATACAGAAAAACAGAATGACCAAACTTCTTTTCATAAGGAGTGGCTGCAGAATTTAAAGAAAAAAAAAAAAAAAAAAAAACAACACAGCAAATTTTCTCTATATTCCTTATTTCATGACCAAATTGTGGCACAAACAGCAACTGTCTTGCTGAAGAATTCACCAGCCAAGAAAATGAAATGTCTGATGCTTCGGGTTAGTAGACACCAAATTGCTCTTCTTCCTTCAGGCTTGCCTGCAGTGCAGAAGGATGTCTTCCCAGTGCAAACTGCCCCGCCTGCCCCCGTCTGCCTGCACGGGGGAGGCTGCGCCCACTGACGCTTGCCCATCGCATTGTGCCGTGGTGGAGCTGGATGCCTGCCCTGTGCAGGACATGCACCCCTGTCCTGAGCAGACTTTCCAGGTGGTCCCCTGCCCGTGTCAGGGTGCAGCCACCTGCCTGGATGCTTGCCCTCAGGTTGGGCCCACCTGCCCACCTCCTGCTGTCCCCATGCCTGGGGACGCCTGCTGCCCTGAGCACACAGCTGCCCAGGACTCCTGCGCAACTCCATGTGTGGGTGCCTGCGTGTGCCCAGCAGCAATCCCCTGTGACCCCCCTCAAAGCAAGGGAGGGACCAGCTTCCCATTCCAGCCCACACCCTCGCCAGTGGAGCCCTGCACCCCTGAGACACTTGGGACGTGCGTGGCAACCTTCCCCCTCCAGCATGCAATCTCGCCAGTGGATCCTTGCATCCCTGAGACAGTTGGGACCTGCGTGGAAACCTTCCCCGTGCAGCACCCAACCTCAGCAACAGATCCCTGCACCCTCGAGACAGTTGGGACCTGTGTGAAGACCTTCCCCTTCCAGCACCCAATCCCGACGGTGGAGCTCTGCCCCTCTGACACAGCCGGGACATGCGTGGAGACCTTCCCCCTCCAACAAGCAATCTCGCTGGTGGAGCCTTGCATCCCTGAGACGGTTGGGACCTGCATGGAAAGCCTCCCCTTGCAGCAGCCAATCTCAACTGTGGAGCCCTGCACCCTCGAGGTGCTCGAGGCGTGCACGGAAGAGCCCTGCTGTGCTCAGGGTGTGATCATTGGTGATCCCTGCCTCGATCAGTGCTCGGTTACATGCATGGATCCCTGCACATCCCAAAGCGTGATTTGTACGGAGCCATGCGTGTCCCAGAGCACTGCAGAACCCACAGGGACATGCACACCCCAGAGCACCGTGGAGCTGTGCACACCCCAGGGCACCGCAGGACCCGTAGACACCAGCTCCACCAAAGGTCCGGCCAAGGGTGCCAGCGCCCACCCGTCCTCGCGAGCACCTTTCCGCCTCAACACCCGCACCGCCGCCATCGTGGAGCGGTGCCTTTCCAGGTGTCAAAACTGGCTACGAGGCAAGAAATAAGAGTGGCATCAGTGGGCACAAATGAAGAAGAGGTTCCCCTGCATAAATGAGACCTCCTCTGGTGAGTCTCTTGGTTTCTCGTGTGTAACAACAAGAGAGAAAATTGCTCCATGTTAAATAAAAAATACTTTTCAATCATCTGTTAATTATGACTCTTATTTGTATTGCCTAATGTTAACTGCAATACTAATGGCAAAAGTGCAATCCAAGTATTAATTGCATTCACAGAGACCCGTTTCATCATCTTCAACCTTTTTACTTCCCACATACAAATAACTACTTTCATAGTCTGTCTTAAATTCAGTTATGATTTTGCCTTTGGGTTTTCTACCCTCTTTTTTAATGGTCTTTTAGATGGAAATTATTACGAGAATATTGAGAAAAGTAGCTCAAAGGCATCATTTTAACATACTTTTAGAAAGGTCTTTTAAGGAGATATAAAATGGCAGACGGCATTTAAGGTGAAGAAAGAGCAAATGCTGAATAGAAAGAAAACACCAGGAGGAGAGTAATGCTGAGAAATGGGAGTTTTGTTGCACAATGTCCAGTTGAAGACTGGGTAAAACTCTGTATAATTAAAAGTTTTCATCACGTAACAGCTTTCCCCAGAACCGGAGTTATATCTCTCAATATTAGCAGCAACCTAATGCAGTAGATGGATAAAGCTTTTAAAAAGTTATAGAAAGACCAGGGGGAGAAGGATATGCCAATTATTTCTGCAGTTGCCTGCCATGTAATTGGTATATCATCTGACGTTTCTTGCCCAGCAGCCCTATCAGACCCGATGCTATCATCCAGGGCTCCCGGTGGTACTGGGTCACAAGCTGCTGTTTGCTGATACAGCAGTTTGCTGCCGCTGCAAGAAGAGCCCAATCCAGCTCAGGACAGCCTGGAAAAATTATGAGAACCAGCCCAGGCATCCATAAACAGCTGCTTAATGAAAGCCATTTTTATTGGATTATGGCACTTTGTTTGTTGGGTCTTTAACATCCTCTGTTAGAAAGGATTTTTCTGCCTCCATACGCACATCAGGCAAAATATCTCTGTGTGTTAGCGCGCTCCGTGTATTTGCAAAGAGATTAAACAAGTCCTTGTAGTATAGCAATAATCGCAGTTTATTGGATTGAGGGAATAAACCTTGATGAATCTGAAAAGTTTGTCAGCTGTTTCTGTTTTTTTCCCAAGTACCTAAATCAACAGATATCATTCTCAAGACACTCTGCCAGATTACCGTGCCTTAAACTACATATAACACACACTATGTTGTAATATGACTCTTCTCTGAGTTAGATTAGATCTGCAGTGTTAGACTTTGGAAACACCTATAAATCAAACATTAGTGAAGATAGCCTATAGTAACGTAAAAATGGTAACTAAAGACGAACCAGCAAAGACGATAAGCAGAGGAATACTGTTTACTGTAGCACCAAATATGTCCTTGCAAAGTCAGATGAGCTCAGCACATTGTTACAAAACGCTCTTTTGACGCCGTATTGCTAGGCTGTCCTTTACAAACTGTTGTGCTCTCCCACATAATCTCAGTTACAAAAATAACTTCTCATTACACACTTCCATCGCCCTGGCTGGCGCTCCCCCTCGCCACTGCAACATTTATGGTTATGCCAACACAGTGTGCTCCATCCCAGCACGTTTGACATTCAAACACGCATCTACTGATGCTCAGAGTTTGTTGGCATCACCCCGGGTGCTTCTGAGTGCTTACCAACAACTATAAAACAAAATCTGGAGACCAAGCCGTTTCCTCCAGCACAGCAGCCGCTCAGCAGGCGAGGAAGTGAGTTTCCTTTCCTCAAGTGTCATTAAGCTGGAGCTGAAGGTTTCTTTAGCTCTTTAAAGGACTCCACAGTCCACCCAGGGCCGTAAGTATGTCATGTTTTATATGAAAACAAAACCTAGAAAAACTTGTCCTTTTTGTTGGGTGCCTCGACTGTAATTTCAGCAAGTGTTTCTTCATTCAAGCAATTTGGGCCAGAGATGGTCTTTGTGGCTGGGCTGCAGTGCCCTGATCCCAGTCCCAGACCCGCAGTGCTGGTGGTAGAGCAGCAAAGCAAGAAGAGGACCAGATCCAGCTAGATCCTTTCACCGGTCCCTGTGATCTGGGGATGTACTGTGTTTGCATCTCAAAACTCATGAGCAGCCTGTTCATTGCCTTCCCCCAGCTCTTCATTCCTTTGACGGTTCTCGTGTTCCCCTCGTGTTCCATGATCTCCTCCCCTCACTCAACTCTCATTATTCCTGCCTTGTGACACCTCATCATCATCAGGGTGGAGTGTAATTGGTACAGCTGAAAAAAGGCATCAGGTGTGATTGTGGCATTCCTAACATATCAGCTAGTAATTTATCCCTTTCCTACAGAGAGGAAGGACAAAATGCTGTCCAACCTGGGTTTGGCCAAACTTTGTTTGCAAAAAAAAGCCAAGGACCTCTTTTCTCAGGCATGGCCGACAAGGCTGAGAGCTTGCCTACGCACATCTCAGATGGTACTGAGATGAAGGACCTTAAGCAGTACCCCAGGGCTGGTACTGCTTATTTCACGGCACCGGGTGAGTCATTTTAGGAAGCTGATCCTTCAGAGCAGGTCAACTGCTGCACGTCTGCACTTGTGAGCGGTGCCAGTCTGGAGTCCGCATTCTCCTGGCCTGAGTCACCAGCTCCAGAGGGTCTTCCAGGCACAAAGAGGAGACCAAGAAGTTCAGCTGAAACTAGCATCTCCCACCTTTTACTAAAAGCAGAGAGGTCAGCAGCCCTTAGCACATCCAAGTAACTCTTCAAAACACACATGAGCTGCACTAAGTGAAGCATTTAACAAAAATAACGAGTTCAGCCATTGCCACATTGGCTCTGAATTCCCTATTTCCTCATCCCGTCTTTTCCCCCTCTGGTTTTCAGGCTTCCATCCAGCATCTTGCTGGGTTCAGGACCAGGTGACTTTTGCCCGTGGGCTGCAACTGGCTCCATTTCGAGCAGGGCGCAGCTCTAAACTTCAGCAGAAACGTACACCCGGGCAAGAAGTTTCTGAGAATGGCTGGGAGCCTGCCAGAGCCCAGCACACCTTCTCCTGTGCTCACCTTTCCAGTGTAAACAAACAGAAATGTTGCTCTTAAACAAGGCAGGCCACAGGCAGAACTGGTAGAGCCTGGTTTCCACCGTCTGTCCTGTGTCCAACAGCCTGATGAAGGGAGAACTGATTAGTCCTTTCTACTACAGCAGCATTAACCAAGTCTCTACTGATTTTCATGAAACTAGTAGAGACTTAGCATTTGTTTGAACCATGCCACTGCGTCAAATTTGCTTGCAAATAATAGGTAAGGACATTAAAATTGGGAGCGTAGAAGCTTTACTTCTTGGGAAAGCCAGGCTAAAGATGAACGCCTATGAAGAAAAGAAAGCAGGTGATTTCCCTGACCGTACATCTCTGGAAAAAAGGAGAGGAGCGGGCAGGGCAGGCAGGAGTTGCAGCACAGGTAGCACAGCGCAGGACAAGGTGCATCAGCCTGCTTACTGCCCGGCTTTCCCCCCTGCTGCCACCCCACAAGCCTTGTGCAAGCAACTTCCAGACCTGCACCGTTCGCCTCGAATGCTGCCCTACCGCCGCCAGATACACGTCCCTGCCAGGCAAGATCCATCTTGCCCCAGAGCACCCGCTCTGGGCTGCCAGCCCGACACAACGCCTTGTTCTTCCCCAATGGCACCTTGCCCAGCCAGATCCACCCCGCTGCCAGCCTGGCTCTGGTGGGGTTTCTGTCAGGTCGTGTTTCCCAACATGTCCTCTCTACCCCCTTCCACCCTCTGCTCTAGACGACGCTCCCATTGTTGCAGCACAGCCACCCCCGAGCACTTCTTAGTTGCTTCCTCTCCGCCTGCCCTCGATGCTCCTGTGGTCGCTCTTTCGTGGCCAGAGCTTCTTTTCAGGACAGCAGCAAGCAAAGACACCAAACCTGAGACTTTAAGCCATTGCTCCAAAATTGCAGCTTCCTCCAAAAACAAGCTAGCAAAAGGAACTGAAATTCTCCCACTGATGTGCTGGGCAGTGAGGAAGCTAACGGGCAAAGGCACCAAAATTGTCCCCACCACCAAGGGGAGCAGCCGAAATGAGTGCAGCCCGTGACTCACTTCCACCACGGCCACAAGAGGTGACTCAGGTCTCCAGCAAACCCTCAGTTTTCAAGCCGGCAGAGACCACAACGGAGCCAACTGCCCTGTCCCATCCCAGCCCATTTCCTCCGCTGACAGCCCTGGGATGAGGCAGCGAGCTCCACGGGCGCACGGGTGGCAGGAGCGAACTGCCGCTGCCTCCATCCCCAGCCGCACATGGCAAGAGCAATAGCTCTGAGCTCAGAATGATACAGTAGGGGAAGAAAATCAAAGAGGAGTGCTCGCAGCCAGGCTGCTACACCTGCCCAGCCTCCGAGCACCACCACAAAAAGCTGGTTCATGGTCAGAGCTCTGCCCACAAGCCGATTTTCCAAAGCTAAGCCCCGTGGCTGGCTCAGGGAGCGCGTCTGAGCGAGGTCTGGGTGCGGGCAGCAGACCTGATGGGAGGGATGGCGTCCTGGCTGCCCACACCAAACGCGCGCAGGTGTGTCTGTGCATGCACACGCTTGGCTCGGGCACCCACAGCAAGCACGCACACGTGTGACCGTGCATGCACACGCGCAGCGTCCTCTGGTGGTGCACAGCTTGGGAAGGCAGGAGGACATTTCCTGCTGGAGCTTGGAGAAGTTGAAAGGCAAGGAACGTACAGGCAGTGTCAAAGCTCGTTTTTTGACGACAGATAAAAAGCAGGACTTGGAGTCTTCTGGGCTGGAGGTAACTAGTAGTAGCTGCAGGATTAATTTTGTCTTGGTCGTCTGGCAGTTAACAGCATTCCCAAACATCTGGGTTGAAGGACTGCCGTACAGTGTGCTGCCTCACCGGCTGCCTCCACCTTACAGTGAAAAGCAGACGCCTTCGGAGGGAGGTGAAATAATTCTTCATAGCAGTAAACGTGGGATAATCTCTCCTCACCTTCCCCCCTGCCCTATTTCCACACTAAGTTTATTCTTTGTCTCTAATTGCTAAAGATTTGCTTAGAGTGAGATACAGAATTTCATACATGCTCTCCATGCACTGGCTAACTACATATCATTGTTTCCTTTCCTTTTCCAGACCTAGAGCTGTTTAAGTAAACTCGTGAGTTCCTTTGCAGCTTCAGAAAAAATAATTTACTCAGTGATAGCTTCTATGTTTTGAATTAAAACAGCCAGCTGGGTAAGTTCTGAGCAAACGAAGCACAGAAAAATCCTGCCTTCACAAGGAGGATCAATGGGTGAGAGGAACAAGATAAGCTGAGATACCTGTGCCCCTTTGTGAGTTCTGGGGTACAAATGCAAAGGAAGGGTTTAATTAACTTCTCCGTAAGTACAGTTAACATATGTATTAAAACTGTCTCAAAACAAGAAAAGTATCCTCAAAAGCCTCGTTTCAGCCAAGAGATTAATTCCAAATTTTAATTGTGGGATTATTCAAATGCAGAAAGAGTCTTTTAGATATTAAAGGCATTGCTAGCTGGCTTTCAGTGCATTACCACAGGGAGTCTTAGAATCCAATTATCTCTGAAGAAATATGTTAAATATGCTCATTAACATGTAAAAAAGTGGAAACATGTATTAGAGAAAAGCTGATGTATTACACTTCTTAATGTCACAATGAATTAGCAATAAAGAAGGTTGCAACAGAAGTAACTTGCTGAAATGCCTAGGCAGCATAGGAAAATAAAGCGTTTTATTCCAATTAGCTTAATTCCTGATAATGACATAGATGTAGCGATAAAACTCTCTGTATAATGGGCTCCAGCCCTGGGAAAGTTTAGGAATCGTGCTTTGTGTATGGAAAGAGGCAAGAAAAAGGAGGTAAGCCTGAACCTCAGTGTAAACTGCCCTCAGCTCTCAGCAGGCAAGAGAAAGAAGGAAACAACAGGAGGAAAAGGCAAAGGAGGCATGTTAGGAAGGCAATAACCACAGATAAAACCTCTAGGTCCCATGGCTGCACAGAGTGCAGGCACTAACCAGGCATTTGCTGCTTCTTTTAACTCCCAAAGCAAGCCCCATCCATTCGAGCCCCAAAGCCTCCCAGCTCTCCAAACCCCATCTTTAAATGCTTTCTCACATTAAACCTTCAGTGCAGCACTTTCCCTCCTTCACCAGCACTAACCCACACTTCTGCTTTTCCCTGCCGAGCAGGAACAATCAGAGGCATGAAGGAATAAACAGTAATTTCCTGCTTTATTTTTTGTTGAGAAACCTGACCACTCTGACCTAACTCCCACCCCCTTGAGTCCCAGACCTTAAACACCCCCAAGTTCTAACACCCAACGCCAGCTCAACACCAATCCCTGCCATTACTGCCTGACACACGCTCACGACACAATCCCGACTACTGGCAATGCTTTTTCTGTGCCCCCTTCCCTCCCAATGCCTCCTTCATCTGCTTCTTCTTTTCCTCTCCATTAACCGAGGAGTTGAACAACTTTCCAGATCCACAAGGTCTTCAGGCAGAAGAGAGGAAACCAACCCTGGGCTGTCTGAGGAGGCACCAGTTTTCTAGTTATATTTTCAAATAAAAGAATTTTAGGTGAGGTTAGTTTACCTGAAGTTTTACACATTAAAATACAGCAGGAGAAGTTTAAGCATGACCTAAGTCGTAGGTCTTCAGCAATCACCATGGTGGTAATAACAGCTACTAAATTATTCAAAAGCTCTTGCATAACCATACACACTTAGATTTTCCACACCTTTCTTTTTTTTCTGCACATCTGACATGAATCTTGCTCCAAAGTCCCAGTGATGCCAGCTGGAGTGTCACCTCCAGCTTCACCCAGCCCTGGTGC
Source organism: Fulmarus glacialis (assembly GCF_000690835.1). NCBI lineage: Eukaryota > Metazoa > Chordata > Aves > Procellariiformes > Procellariidae > Fulmarus > Fulmarus glacialis. The sequence goes on from NW_009214727.1 coordinate 12,625, forward strand.
ACATCACTCCTCCAAACCCATCCCAGCTGTGCAGTCCACAGCCAGGGGAACCACAGCCGCCCCTCGTGTGAACGCACGGACCAGTGTGCTTAGATATCTTTTTGTCCAAGAAACAGCAAGAAAGATGGACTAGATAGATGTGGATAAAATTAGGCAATCAAACTGCTTAAAGAAAGCAACCAGAGAGCATTTTGCCAGCAGCCGAAGCTTGAATACACACTGCCTATCCAGAGAAGCTGGTTTGCCCAGTGCCCCAACGCATTTTCTACAGGTGAGCTCAGAAAATGGACTTCCTTCAGCAAATACACCTCAAAGATTTGTGAATATTAGTGGAGTGAGTTTGCCAAGTAAACAAAGCGCTGCCGGCTTGTTCCCTCCTCCACCACACCATCCACCTTACCTCCATGTCTCCATGGTAAATCCGCCTTGGAAAGCCAGCCCCAATTAACGTGCATTTTGGCTGCTTCGAACGCAAACTCCCAAAGTATTTGTTCTTCTCTCAAGCGTGGGTGGCATTACAGGGGAAGGAGCGATCGATCATGCTAAAGCAAGATGCTGTCCCTTCTGCCCCAAAATTTGAGCTGTGGTGCACATGGTGCCTTTCCAGCAGCAGCACGGCTTGAAGGTCTTGCGGGGCCTGGGACTCTCTAACCACATGGGGCACAGCCTGGGAGGCTGCTAGCCCCTTTTGGTATTGGGTGAAAACAGAGAAACTGGAGCTCAAGCTTTATCTCAGCCAAAGGCATCATGAGCTAATTGCATTAAGCAATTTGGTTTTGCTGGAAGAGCAGTTTTTGGGGTAGAGAGCAGCACAAACGCTGCTTTTCTGTTGTAGAGGAGCTCCTGGGAAGATCGGCTTCTTTCCAGACCTTTGCAGAGAGCAACCCCGCCCAGCCCCATCCCAGTCCTCTTCAAAACCCCCAGCATCATTGCAAACCAGGTGTGAGCTTGTGCAAAGCCTCCCCTCGTATTTCACAGCTCTCAAGGCAGCACCACTGAAGTTTCATGTGATTTCGTTAGCACAAGCCTCAGAAGCACCTGCCCTCCGCTCTCTGGATTCAACATGATTTATTGCAAGCTCTGCTAAAAGCGGTGGGTTTCCTCTTCTCTGTTCTGCAGCGCTTTTAAGTTCTTCACATATCATTTGACCCTCTAACCTTTTCTGCTTCACAAAGCGTGTATGCAATCCTGTACAACATAAACCTGTCATTGTCTACGGTTGTCTACAAGAGGAGAAACCGCCCTGCTCAGGGGTCTGGGTGGTTTGGCTAGAAATAACTTCAGCAAGAACACCCTAAACACTTCTGTCTCTCCAAGGTGCCCCCAGTAATTGGCCCCTACCCTCACTGCAGCTTAATGAGAAGATTAGCAGCAAACATGACACATGTTAGAGGAAGGTGGTGTGTTTCCATGCAGACATGGTAGAAAGGTTAATAGATTGATAGATAGAAATAAAAGGGAGATCATAGCTCCTCCCTGGGCACTGCCCGCTTGGGCTTAAAACTACAGTGTATTAGAAACCTCTCAGCTTAAAGAAAGGGCATGGTTTCAGACAGAACCAGCCAGAGAAGAAGCAGCCCTGAGCTGAAGAGGACTTAGCACACAACCAAAGGACAGGACAGCCTGCAAAGCCCTCCTGACCCTGCAGCCTCCCATATCCATCCCCTCCCAGCCCTTCCCTGTACACCTGCAAGGATTTCACATAAATGAAGTGGGACCTATTAACCTTCCCCCTGCCAGGCATGGAGCAAACCAGGCCATTTTCTGAAAGTTTTTTTTTTTTAATACAAAACTGGATGCGTTTTATTTTCTGTGGCCAAAACACCCTGTACTTTAAAAGCTACGTGGACTTCTGATATAATTCTTTTCCACTCTTTCTTATTAACCATGTGTTGGCCAAGAAAAGGACTTTTAAAAATAGAAAGCTATAGTGAGGACACCTAAAAGCCTTACTCAAAGTGCCTAGGAAACAACTTTCATGTCACACCTGGGGGGTGATAAGACAGCATTGGGTGATAGAAGATTTATTTTCCTGAGCAAACAGCAATAACTGCATTTAGGCCTGCGGGGCTCCCAGTTAACCCACTGGTGTCCTCACCCACAGGACGCAGGGTTGCAGCAGGGACTGGTGCTGGACACAGCACGAATAATTTAAGTCCCTTCCTTGCCATGTGCCTCAGTTTCCCCTTCTGGTAAATGGGTGATTGCAGCCCACCATGTCCACAGTCCCCAGCTGCTCACTGGCTCTGGGACACGCCATGTCACCCCCCTGTCCTACTCCAAGTGCCACTTGGTGGCACTGTTTGAAAAGATTTCTTTGCTCGATGCCTACCTCCCTGTTGGGATCCAGAAGAGGGAGTTTCTGGAAGGAATCACATTAATCTTGGCATCACAATATCCTCATTTTATTTCCTTTGTTTTCTTTTCTCTTTATTCACCATGCAAGCACTCCCGGGCGGTCTCCTCCCCTGCGTGTCAGTCACTGGGGATTTCCTTCTCACAAAACACATTTGCCAAACACAAGAGTCCCGGGCGTTGCTCAGGTATCACCTTAAACTAGATCCTCCAGTGGTAAAAATAGCCTTTTCTGTTAAATTCCTCTGAAGTGTGTCTGCAGGTGGGGCAAGCTTAGGAAGCATCATGCATTAACTCCAGAGAAAAGCATCAGAGCAGAAGTTAATGAGAAAGAGATAAATTAAGACAGGGGCATGACAGTGTAATTGGGTGAGAGATGTTTCAGGTGGCCCTGCCGAAGGGGTGTCTCCTCTGGAAGATGCAGGCTGCGATCCTGAACTGTATATAAGACGGCCGAGAGCCGATCTGCTCCAGACTGTGCTCCTGAAGCTCAGTGCTCCTGCTCCTCACCCAGGTAAGCCTGGACAGACTTTTTACACTGTCTGACTTTGCTACCAGCAGGCAAGCAGGAGCTTCTGGCCATGAGGATGTCCCCGGAGCTGCCACGGCTGAGCTCTCCTAAAGGAAAAAAAATAATAGCAAAAGAGATCTGGAATTACACGATTCCATGGTTCGTTAGAGACGACCTCCACTCACAGCGCTGCTCTGCTCCGGAGAAAGCCAAACGGGATTTTTTTCTCTCCTCTCTGTGCCCCCAACCTTTCGGCTCTCGCTGTCCCTCACCTCTCCAGCCATCACCTGCTGGTCCTCACACCCAGCCACCTCTGCAGCTGAGTTTCACTTTTCACATTTGTTTTCCTGTGAGATCCTTCTTGCTCACCCTTATACTGTTCATTTTATCTGTGCCCTTCCCCGGCTCTTCTTTCTCTCTCTGCCTGCCCAGCTGTGTTGTTTAAGAGTAACTTACCTGAAAGCCAAGCAAACCAACACACAAAAAAGCCCCTTTTTGTCTGTGTTTTTCTTGCAGGCTGCCTCAATTTTGCAGGGGGATGGCCCAGCTCCCGGAAAACATCAATGGCATCGTTGCTGCTTTCTACACGTGCGCCAGAAGCGACGGCAACTGCAGCCCCCTGAGCAGGGAGGAGCTGAGGCAGCTCATCGAGCAGGAGTTCGCGGACGCGATGGAGGTGAGGATCTGGCCCCTTCTGGCTGCAGGGCTGGGATTGGGAGTGCGGTGGGGTGGGTAAAGCCATGCATCCTTGTGCGGGTGTTACAGGACACCCGGACCCCTGGGAAAGGAAAAGCACCGATGCCTTCAAAGCCCAGGATCTGCAGGGGAGAGGAGAGGCTGTTCATTCTCCCAGTGCCAGCAGCTTGTAGAGCTCGGTGCGGGGAGCAACACGAACCACAGTAGGGGGGGACCATGGGGCTGGATTTCTGCCCTGAGACTGCTTGAGTGCTCCTGGAGAGATGGCACAAATGGCTTACAGGCTTTGCCAACGCCACTTGTCTCTTTACAGAACCCCCAGGACCCCAAAACCGTCAAGAAGGTGCTGTCCTTCCTGGATGATGACAGCAACTGCAGGGTTGACTTCAGCGAGTTGCTCAGCCTGGTTTTCCGCGTGGCCAAGGCTTGTTACAAGCCGCTCCAGCAGCACCAAGCACCAGAAGATGGACAAGAGCCAACAGCACAAGAGAAGGCAGACAGGCAGCAGCCGCAGGGGCCGCGCACAGCGGGGAGGGTCTCCAGCAACCAGCAGGTTCCCGAGCAGGGTGTGAAAAATCAGGTCCAGGACACTAAGACACAGGACCCAGACAATGACCAAAGCCAGGAGAGTGAGACACCAGAGCAGGACCGGGACACCCGTCGAACCCAGGAGGGTGAGACAAAGGAGGAGGACCAGGACTCCCATCAAACCCAGGAAGGTGAGACAAAGGAGGAGGACCGGGACACCCATCAAACCCAGGAGGGTGAGACACCAGAGCAGGACCGGGACACCCATCAAACCCAGGAGGGTGAGACACCAGAGCAGGACCGGGACACCCATCAGGATGATGGGACTGAAGCACCAGAAGGGGATCCAGAGAGCGGTGAGATTCTGGACACTGCAACCCCAGAGCAGGACAGAAATACTCATAAGGCTGAAGAAGCTGAGACACCAGAACAGGACCCAAAAACCCACCAGGCCAAAGAAACTGAGACACCAGGACAAGGTTCAAACCACCATCAGAGTCCAGAGACGGAGTCAGCAGAGCAGGACCTGAATTGTCCTCCTGAGATGCGAGGAAGAGACCCAAACAACAAGACCCGGGTCTGCGAGGCCCCTCAGCAGGACCCCAACCCCAGCAAGACCCAGAAGCTGCTGCCCCCACAGCGGGGTGCAAGCCCCCATCGGGATCCCAAGCCCTGGGGAATACGCCACGACCTGGCTTTCCATCAGTTCCCTGAATCCAAGGTGCTGGAGCAGGAGCAGAGCGGGGCAGAGGCTCCGTCTTATCCAGCACGACGGCCACAAGATGCTCATCACCAGAGGCAACCCACTATAGAGCAGCAGCTCCTGCAGTCTCTCTATCAGTGGCCCCTACAGCAGTAAAGGCTGAAACTTAAGTGAGGCTGTTGCCCCCTGCGAGGAGGTACATTTTGTCCAGTCCCACTCTGGGTTTTGCATTTCTATTCGTCATGTCTTCTCCAATTCCCTATTAACCCTGGGCTTCACACCCCTGGTTTGTACTGAGCTATGCGTGACTAGAGAGCTTCCCTCTTACTCTGTGTTAGGCTGCCTCTGCCTGTGTAAGCAAAGCAATAAAACTGAAGGCAAAACTGCGGAGTGTCCCGGTGTGTTGCTGCAAGCGCGTCCTCGGCCCCGAGCAACCAGCCAGGTTGACATGATGTGGTGCAGAGGACCTGAGCGGCCGTCCCTTGCATGACGTACGGGCAGATTGCTCCAGGGTGCAGATGGAGGGATGGCTGCAGAGAGGCAGGTGTGTCTTGGGGGTGGATAGCCTAAAGGAGCTGCTGCTCGGCCGCCTTTGCAATTTAGGCGAGGTGAATCGATTGCTCCCCACGGGCAGGGATGCGACATCCCTGCGAGAGGTGTCTTCAGAGGGGGTGGAAGTCTGGATTAACACCACAGCATGGCCGACCTGAACAGATTCCTCACAGCATCCATCTGCTCCGGGCATTTTTCATGTCTGCTGTGAAAAGAATAAACAGCTGCTTAACACTGAAAGGGAGGGATTTGTCCTATTTAACCTCAGAAGCAAGGGGAATGTGAAGCACACTATGAAGATCAAAAATCCCTATTAGCGATGGAAGCCTCCAGAGAAAGGAGTGGAGATATATTAAACACAGGAAAAATGATGATTCGGGTACCTCCAGTCCCAGCAACAACTGGGAGGCCGGAGATAAAAAGCTGACACGCAAACCGTGCAGAAACGGAGCCAATCTCAAACTCAGATTCAGTTCAGGCGGTTCGGGGTACCAGGTCCTCGGGCACCTGTCCAGACGTGCGCATAGGAATGTGGATAACTCTGAGGGCATGAGCAGTCCGGTGAAGTCAGTGGGGTTTATTAGGGGGTTCAGACGTGCTGGACCACCAGGCAGGTCCAGGACTCGGCATCCCGCAGGGAGGGTGATGCTCAGCCTGTTTTTCACCATGCTATCTTTCACTTGTGACCTATCAGCAAAATCAGCACATGATAAATGCACCCGCACCTCCGGCTCTGTGGCCGGTGACAAGCAGCACGCAGAGACCTCACTGGAAAATAAAACGTCATTCCTCTGGGACACCCCAGAATTTCACAATTTGCTAAGCGCTGAATCAGAAAAACCAGCGTTTCAAAACTATCCCCAGAATGTGCATCACAAAAATGATTTGGTTGAAAAGCGCTAATGTCAAAATTAAATGTATTAGACACAAAGTACACCAGTCTGCTCTACTGCTGATAAAACATATTAGCAAAAATAAGTTCTGACCTACCTCATGACAGCTGTGGACACGCAATGGGAGAGTCAAGACTTAAATTTCACCACCGATCTGTCAATATTCCATCCCATTCCACCTGAGACATTCCACAAAACATTTCATTTTCCAGAGAACTCCATTTTTCTTGTAAAATAGGTCTCAGTTAGAGGTTTGTCCAATAGCTCTTTGCTTCTTATTAGCTCTGGCTTAGGGTCTAAAATCACCGGACCCAGCCATCCCCCCGTAGTCTGTCTGTCCATCAGCTGCCACCTTTTGCAGCATCAATAAAAAACTGACCTCCCAGTCCAGGCAGGCACCAAGCCCTGTTAGGGACATGTTAATTATATGCTCTATTCTGAATAACACTACTTTTGCCATCGGGAGTGTCGTATTTGAAGTTAAGAGGGGTTTTTTCATTCATTATAAGGAGAACATTAAAATTATTCCACTGACACGAATACCTGCCTAAGAGTCCTGCAAGCCTGGGAAGTGTTGGAAGAGAAAAGATCTTTTATACACCACACGAGGAGCCCGGTTCCTCTAAGATTAAATGCAACAGAAGTTTGGTCGCCCTGTATAAATGGTGACGGGGATTGGGTAAGAAGCAGGAGGACGGAGCCCACCCTCTTGGGTAATAGCTTTTAAAAACGTACCAAGTCCCGTCTTACAAAAGCGTCTTCGGGGAAAACGAAGCCCTTGGAGAAAAGGGGTTTCAGTGCTGCCAAGAATGTGCTTTGAAGCTCTTTGCCTTGTCCTGGGAACGGCAGCAAAACCCGGGAAAGCAGGCAAGCGTGCCAGCGTGCGCATGGCCGAAACGCGACGTACCTTTTCCTGCGTCGATACCCCAACCCTGTCCGGTGGCTCACGCGGCGCCCGACCATCCCGCACTGCCCCAACCCCTGCGGGGGGGATTACAGACTGTTACAGGACACCAAGCCGCACTGTAATACTCTAATTTTAATAATAACTCCAATCTACCATAAAATTACAGTTTCCCAAGGGTATTATTATCCCACAGGTGGGGTATAATTTGCACAAGTATAATTTAATCTTGAAAAAAAGCTCAAAAATGAAGTATGGTTAGTAACAATCCTTCGTACGCACTTGTATGAGTATCCCCAAGGTGTTACCAGCACTAATTAATTAGGCTCCTACACCCAGTATGATCTTACCTTACAGATGGGCCAGATGAGCCACTCACCCAAGGCTGCGTGACAAGTTCATGCTCTGAAGGCTCTCTGCAATGTCTCCGTCATGCTTGTCAAGGCAGCATCCTACCTCCAAAACCAAAAGCAGGGGCCCAGGTGGCACGGCTGGTATCTTCCTTATTTGCTCTGTGTACCGGGAGAGTTCAGGATGAATAAAGGAATCAGTTGGTCTCTAATTAATTTACTGTTAAAAGATTAAAAAAAAAAAGAAGATTGTAGAGGTAATTACAGCAAAAGCTGCCTAGGGCAACCAGATGAAGATTCAACATGAATCGACCTCTCAGCAGAGAGGTTTGTGCTTTTATTTTTAATTAAAGATCAGGCAAAGTTGAAAGGAAAGTCATTCGTGGAAGACAGATAATATGAAAAGTATTTTATCATGATTTTTCTCAATGAAAAGTCATTGTTTATTGAACAGATACTTTCTTGTACAAAAATTCATTTCGCAGACTTTAACATCTAAAGGTGTTCTGTTGGTGGTTGGGGTTTTTTCCCAACAAAAACCTGGATAATATAATGCAGACTTTAACATTTAAAGGTGTTCTGTTGGTGGTTGGGGGCTTTTCCCAACAAAAACCTGGATAATATAACAAAAAGGCTCCTTAATAAGAAGTTACCAAAAATGAAACATTTTGCAGCACACTCTACAAGGACACCACACAAGCCAACATCTGGAGGATTTGGGGATCTCACTGCTGTGCACCCGCATTTCACCATTTTCGTAGCGCTTAGGTCTTCTTCTGTCCTGTGAGCGAAAGCCAGACCCAGGCCCAGACCCCATTGACCTCAGGCCCAAGGTGCTGAAGGAACTTGCAACACAAAAAGCAAACGAAAATAATCTCTGGTATTGCAGTACCAAGCTCATGGGCCATGCAGATGTAAGTATGTCCCTGACAATGGAGCTCTGCTATGATCAGCACTTCTGTCCCCATCCTCAAAATTTCATTGTGGTACTATTTTTATGTGTGCATGTGTGTATTATACATATATAAATTCATACTTATGCAAATGCACATTTATATAAAAATACACCCTCTCATTAACACATATATACACTTTATAGCTACTCTAGATTTTTTAAAATCTGAAATAAAATCAGCCTGTAAAATAACTTTACAGTCTGGATTAGGTGGAACCAGCCAGTGCCTGAATTGCCACATGGCAACTGCTATTTCTGGGTTAAAATGATAGGTAAGGGGATGATAAGTTAAATAACCCGTTTGAGGACGTGAAGGTGCAGCTGGGCTTGGCCAAAGATGAATCAGGACAACGTCCACAAAGGGTGTCTCCTTTCTGTAGCTCCGTCAAGGACCCTATAAAAGCACCCAGGTCCTCCCATCACTCCGCACGGCTTCACAGGAATCCCACTTGATCCCGTTGGTGATTTGGGTAAGTCACTCCTTCTGAAATGTGCCCCTTTGCTGGGCAAGGAGACGTTGTTTCTGTAGGATTCATGTCGGGTGGCAGCATCATTCCTGCCGCAGTATTTTCTAAGTCTTTTGCGTTTATATCCAGTGAAGTGTTGTTTTGTGTTATTTGGACACCTGCATGCTGTCACCATGTGTCCACGTGTAGAGGCAGCTTTTCTCAAAGGGAAAATGCGAGAGGGAGCCAGGTTTCGTGCCTTACTTTGGTCTGGAGTCAGCTCCCAGCCAGAATGAACAGATTGGAGAAATGTTCTGTTTTCTACAGAAATACCAAAACCCAGGATTTCATATGCAAAGCGCACATGAGTTCATGTGTATGTGCACGTTATAGAGGTGGCAAGGCAGACATGGCACAGCTTCCCCAGCTGCAAACTGAGATCTCAGCACTGATGTACCTGATAAAAGGCTTGGGGATCCTGTGAGGAGGAAGGAAGGAGGTGGCTTTTGAGGATTCCGGACACAAAGCTCCAACAGGAGCACTGCTTTCTGCCAAGCAGATCTCAGTAAAATCAAATAAGTAGCTCTGACCTAGGTGATCTGACAGTTCCCCTCTGGCCATAATCTATCTGGTGCTGTAACGAAAGCTTTATCGTTTGTTTTGCGTTACTACTGGTCACAGGAGCATCAGCCACAGGGCTTGTTTTAACTCCCTGTAAGCACTCTACCTGCCTCTTGTAAGCACTCTACCAGCTAGATCTTGTCTCAGGCCACGCCAGCGCTGCGTTAGACATCCTCTAACCTGCTTCACAGAAGCTGGTGTATCTCAGTGCCAGGCAGAGTATATCAGCGTGGGTCCTGGAAACATAAATACCTGGTATGACCCCATGGGGACAGGTTCTTGGGGCATCTCTTGAGTCATCATCCCCAGTCCCCTCCCTGCGATCCATAAACGCAGGCATCCTGCCATCCCCTATCAAACGTCATTCAAATACGTCAGTAGACAAGTTGGAGGACACTCCCCATCCCACTAAAACCCCTAAGCATTTGAATTTCTTCCCAGTGCTCTGGTGAAACAGAGCTCGCCGTGGCACAGGAGCGGACACACAGCGCACGGCACCCAGCGTCCGATGAACACACGCAGCCTGACCCCAGCAATTCTCCCTCCTCTTTTCACACTCAGAGGCAAGCAAATCTCCCATCTTAAGGTCTGCTCCTTTTCTTGCAGGCTTGCTTGAATCTGCAGGAAGATGTCTCGCTTCTTAGACAGCGTTTCCACCATCATCAGCGTCTTTCACAAACATGCGAAGGAAGATGGAGACTGCTCCAACCTCAGCCGAAGGAAGATGAAAGAGTTCCTCCAGAAGGAGTTTGCAGATGTCATAGCTGTGAGTGAGCCGTCGTGAGGGGGAGGGCTTGAGGCCAAGACTGGAGTGCAGGGACTGCAAAATCTCCTTTCGGAGAGGGGATGCTTCTTAGGACAGTGGGATGGGGAGGCTTTCACAAAGAGGAGCAGCAGTTGCGTTCCTTTGCACCATCTGCTTCGACAGCTCTTCCAAGACATTTTGTCATGAGCAAATGGGCAAAAGCTGGAGAATGAAGGGGAGGTATGGTTTTCTTTCAAAGGCAGGAAAGAAATGTATCCAGTAGAGGGATACAGCATATCCCAAAGAGAAGAGAGCTGGTCAACCAGGAAAATGGAGAACAAAGATATGGAGTGGTTGCTGAGCTATAAAAGTGAAGTGTGAGAGATGGAAGGAGAAAAGATTGCAATTGTCCCTGTCTTTGCATTTCTCTGACAAGGAGCAGGAAGGTTACAATCCCTTTTTTGTTTCCCTGTGTGTGTTTTCCCTGCAGAACCCGCATGACCCTCAGACGATTGACAAGATTCTGCAGTTTCTGGAGTGGGATGGGGATGGGGAAATAGATTTTAATGAGTTCCTGCTTTTGGTGTTCAGAGTGGCTAAGGCCTGCTACTGCTACCTGCCAAAGGGACCATGCCTTCTGCAAAAAACAAAGGTGACAACCAGTGGCAAGTCACTCCGAGAGCCTGAAATTAAGAACAGAGAGAGCCATCGGCAGCTCCAGGAGGAGGAACAACAAACCTGTGAGAGTAATCATCATACCCCCTGTGAACCTGAGCTGCAACGAGACACCAGGGTCAACGAGCTTGAAACACTAGAGGAAACGGGGAGTCATCACCAGCAACGTAACACACAAAGCAGAAACGATGCAAAACGAAACAGAGAGCCGAGGGAACCAATCCCTCAGGTATACGAAGAACGAAGCCAAGAGCCATGTGACCAACGGAAGAGCCAGAGAAGACGTCAGCCACCGGAGCCAGACAGACGAGAAGATGTACAACTCTGCAAGCACGGCAGCTTGCAAGCACATGAGCCCGGACTGCAGGCAGATAAAAGGCAAAATCAAGAGGGTCCTCAGTCAGAACAAATGGCAGATGTGAGAAGTCGCAGCCAGAACCATGAACCTCAACCACTGCCAAACCGGTGGAGTAGCCATCAGCCACATGAGCCAGCACTACCAGGATATGATCAAAAAAACCAGCGGCCACAAGAAGCAGATAGAGGAAGTCACAATCAGCCACGTAAACCTGAATTACTGACAGAAGAGAGAAGCCGCTACCACCTACGTGAGCTGGAACAAAAAGCACTTGAACACAGCAGCCACCAGCCATGTGAGCCTGAATGCCTGGACTCCAGACGCCCACATCAGTCATACATACAGGAACCGCTAGAACTTGACCTCAGGTACTATGAGACCTGTGAGATAGAAAGAGGTATCTATGAACAAGGAAACAACCAGGAAGATGAGATTGAATATCCAGCAAGTGAGAGAGATATCCATCAAGAGCAGGAGTGTGAAAAACGAGATGACGCAAGGAAGAAAGAGCCCGTGCGGGAGACGAGGAT
>NW_009214728.1:0-9786 GCF_000690835.1 Fulmarus glacialis
CATTGACAAAGCAATTGGAAAAGGGACATTTATATATTCAGTAAAGAACAATGAGTATAGAAATGAGGAAAAAATGGCATTATTTATAAAGTCTTTTCAAGACACAAAATTTTTGAGCAAATGTTATTGTAAGCATGATACAAAAAGTCAGAGGACTAGGGGTTATTTCCTTTCTCTCTTCCCTCACCCCCCTAAGAACTCCTTTCTGAAACTGCATATTTCAAAAGCTGGTCAACAGGTTTTTAGTGCCAAGAACTATCTGACCATGGCAACACATGAAAAGGAAAGGGCTGAGGGAGAAGAGAGGAATGTAAGAAAGAAATACAAAGAAAAATTGAAATTAAATGAAGAATAAAGTAAACTAAAATAGTATTTAAAAAAATCTGACTGATTTAATACAAATTTAAAGATTGTCTGTCTTTTATTTTTTTGATTGTGAGTCCTGTTCTCCACTGGGATATTCAGAAGTTCCCAGGAACCTGTTAGCAGCTACCCATTACTTTTTTTTTTTCCAAACAAAGATCTGGAAAGCAAGAATGTAAAGAATATAATCTTGACAAAATCAAAACACATAAAATTTTTTTTAGTATATTCCTAGTTAGAAGCATACAATTTATTTCACGTAGTGCCCATTTTTCAAGTAGAGTAGTTCAGTGAGCAACAAAAATAGTGATGACTGATTTCCTATATTAGGAATAATTTTTTAGATGACTGTTAAGTAGGTAGCAAGCAAGGCTTTTCTTGATGCTAGGTCATTCTCTGTGTCCTGCACATGTAGATTGTTGGTGTTTATTGAAGAGAAAGAGAAAGCACGATTGCATAAGCCTGATCTCCCTCTCCTTAGGGAGCCACATTAAAAACCATTTCTTGACTCTGGGAATTTTAAGTGGAGCAATATTTTCCTGGCAAATAGCTAGTAGGTTTTGTTATTTTGTTATTTTTTACTGCCATGAGAAGGTTTGTTTATTACCACAGGAATACTCCAGTGAGAAAATTTTACTCACATGAATAAAAAATGTGTTGCACCAGAGACTAAGAAAGCATGCTAATTCCTTTGGGCACACCAATATTATCGACATCAGTAACACTATCCTGAGGCAGAGCTTATTTGCTACTTAACATTCCTGAACGTGTTGTGCAACAGACTAGCACAAAGCGACTCTGCCCAGATGTTCAACATCACACAGTTGGAGCAGTCAGCATGCACTGTGCACAAGTAGTTTATGCATACAAAAACCTGACCTACTTGAATATTATATAATAAACAAGCTAGAATCAATGACCTAATTGGTGAAAGACACTAAAAGCATGGCCATGAAATCACCTGGCTGATATATTTTTGTCCGTCTTCATACAGAAACGTTTGTCAAGGTATAACTTAAATGTGGCTGTGATCAGCTTTTCATTACGTACATGTTGCTTTTGTTAAGTATATGAGAAAGAGCAGTGGACCAGAAAGCTGTGGAGTAGCTATTGCAATTTTGTTTAAAATACAGTATAAGCACTTAGCAGAATTCATTGGATGATACCAATAAATTTAACAAATATACTTTCATATAAATTACTTCAGAGACACAGATCCAATAAATTGCTAAAGCATTATATAGAAAAAATTAAGGAACAATATCAAACTCATAAGCAAGCCTGTTTATATCCTATATAAACATGATAATATTTTTATATTTCATGGGATTATTTGACTTTGAGTGACTACAGAGAGTCATGCAGTTTAGATTATGAAGTTTGAAGCTGGAGTTAAGATTTTCAAAGCTACATTTTTGTTCCTTTTAATTGTACCATATTCAGGTGCTTCACTGCTGATTAAGACATCAAAACATTAATAAAGAAAGATACACTTTTGAAGAATTTTAGTACTTTGAGGGTCCCTGACATTCTTTGCTGGTCAATTGCTGTGCTCAAAATCCTTTCATGCAATTCCAAACCAGGTGTTGACCTGAATTCTTGAAATATTTTGAAGAGTTTATAGCATCCCTCTGCATCAGAATGTGGGGATCATTTAATCAGTTACAGCAGGGCATGTAGCTGATAAAAAATTTATCAACTATTGATGCTTTAAAATCCAGTTCTATTTTAGAGGAAGATTAGAGCAGTAGGTGCTTCAAATTATAACAGTCAATAGGATATAAAACCAAGCCAATTAAAGTAAAGAATTGAATCATTGGGTCAATTTTTTCCAAAGATAATTAGCAAGTATACAGATATCTCCCATAGACATGAGTGGGCATATGGGTAAGAATTAGACATGTCTTTGAACATGAAGTAGTCCTGAATTTTCAACAAATATTTGTGACTGAACTGAGTAACGGATTAGTTTATTTGATATAATTTTGGAATTATATCAAATATATTCGGGGGAAAAAAAAGTACAAAGCAATAATGAAAAATCAATGGAAGATTGGAGGAGTTTTTCTGTTAGAGTACTTCTTTTGACTGACATAGTTGTTTGTCCCCTTCTTGTTTCTAAAATAGTGTCATTGCTATAAACCAACACAATTCCAAAAGAATCAAGGAGGAAAACATCAAATTAAAATATAGCTAACAATATTTAAAAGTACTTGTACCTCTATAAATTACAACAGAAAAAAAATTCACATTTGCTTTGATGGTAGACAGGCTAGCAAAACAGGAATTCAGAATTTAAATTCTCCCTGTCCTGGTGCTCATACTGCTAAGATATTCTTTGTGCTCTCAAAATTTCAACTACCTTTTTTAGGACAGATGCCCTTTTTAAAGTATGATCTACAGCAGAAAATAAATATATATATTTCAAAAACCACAAAAAAACCCAAAGATCTACCTCATTCTCTCCAATGAAACTTAAAAAAAAGCAGTTCTTGAAAATTTCCAACTGAGATAAAGCACTTTAAGTATGTCCCTATATGTCTAGGACCTAGTACACGTAAATGAACAAGGACTGAAGGGAGGAGAGCATGGCAATGCTTTGGCCAAGATTTTTCAAGTATTTTACATCAGCTCTGAACTTTCATTAGGAACCTGGGATTATGCATGGGATCTGGGTGCAAAGAACTCAGCAACACAGATGAATTTAGTTCTGCAATTCTAGTCAAATTTAAATTAATATTAGAGTCAGGAAAAAAATAAAAAAATTTAAAGGCAATGGAGATACAAGATATTAAGTGTCTTGCTGTGCTAAAGAGGGAAAAGTGGGGTGATTACATTTTCAAAGCAATAATTATTTCTGATTTTTTTACTCTCCCCACAACTTGTTTCTTTTAAAAATACAGTATTCCTATGTCACATCAGCACCAGAAATCTGAGATATTTCTGTGGTTACTATTCCTACAGACTATGAGAAAAGGTGGAATTAGCTACTTTTAAGTTGTGTTTGGTTTTTATGTCTATTTCCAAACTTTCAGTCAGCTAAACTAAATAAGACACAAGAGAAATAAAGAACTAGAGGTCCCCTCTTTAAAGACAAACCTGTGCCAGATAGATAATGGGAATTCGAAAACACTTTCACAGAAGCATCTCAATAATTGCTATCAACAAACAAACAAACATATAAATCCTAATAGAAGAAAGGTCCAGCCAGCAAACTCAGGATCCTGTCTCTAAAGATCACAAATAGCAGATATACAGACAAGAGTGTAAAATACAGATAAGCAATACTCCCCCTCTGCATCCAGTGATGTGTGTCTCAATCAACACATAAACCATGTAATGACTTTGTGTTAAATAGGTTTTGGTGATTTTTTCCTTCCATTTATTTGCCCAATCCTTTCTGAAACCACTTAAAACCTTAGAATCCACTACAACTTGGGAAACAGTTCGGTCATTACGAATAAGATTTTTTTCTTCACAAACTCATTAGACAAAACCAGACCATATTCAGGAACACCAGACAAATGACCCGTCAAAACAGGGAGAACTCAAACCAGAATTCACTAGGCTGAAGAACTCATTGGCTCAATTCACATCTACATTTAACACATTAGCAAAATAATAATAATAAAAAAAAAAAATCAAAAAGAATAAGCACATAGTTATAACAGCATTTAATAGTACACTTCCTCACTGGTGTTCTGCATGAATTAGATTTTCAATGACTGCATCATCTTTTCCAAAAAAACCAAACAATTCTTTTATCTTTTTGTAATCTAAGTGAAGGGCAGCAAGAATGTCTACCCATTTCAGAAAAATTTCAAACTTTAATTATGCCTCTGTGGAAAAACCTACACTAACCCAGGAATACTTCACTGCAAAACTAGCAGAATAATGTTGTCTTCACTGTGAAAAACTCAGCCAGCAATGTTTTATGTTTTCTTTTCATACTTCTACTTTCTACTTAGTAAATTAAAAACATTGCATTCTGATTATTGAGTAATATCTTTTTTCTTTGCAAAGTTAAATTGGTTACCAAATGACAATGACTGAAACTGAAGGAAGAGTAGGAAAATAAGAAAGTAAGCTTGTTTCTACAAGACCAATGTTTTGTATCACACCTTTGGTAATACATGTTGATTTCTTATAAATAATACATTGCTTTTAAATTCTGCTTTATGAGAAAATAAAATGCATGCAGAAAAAAAAATCATCAAAAATCTATATTTAAAAAAACCCAAAGTGATCTTATATCTAAGCATGTCAGATGCAGTAAGAAAAGCAATTTATAAAGATTTGAAGTATATTTGTAATATATTGATAAAAGTGACTTTATAGCAACAACAGAATTTTTATATATGACATATTGCAACATAGAAATACTTGCAGAAATAAGCCTTTTGGCAACTCTGTAATCTAAGAGACACGAGATAATAGAGGAAGAACCACTGCACAGACTGTCAGTGTGACATGACTAAATAGTAATTAATCTAGAGACTATTAATAATCAGAAAGGCAATTATATGAGAGTCCATATTAGAAAGTAGATGAATGCCATTCACTGGGTAAGTTGATGGTATTATTTATACAGTAATATAGCATTATTATGTATTGAATAATGTTATGAAGTATCTGCTATACATATTATTCAAGTAATTCTTCCCCATTCTTATTAAATAGCATCTATTAAATATCAGTAAAAATAGAATGAGCTTCTTTCTGTCTTGAAATATAGCTTTAAATCTATTATACTTTACTCAAGCTTTTAAGTTATGCCTGTGTAATAAACTGTAACTGAAATAAAAAATAATCTGTCTCTTCAGTGTCATTACTGTTTAATTGAAGACATTTACATATCTAAGAATATTATCTGCTTTTTCACCCAGGCACTAAAGGATTTCAGGAGTCATTGTGTTTGATTTCTACAGACAGTGTGGTGGTGCATTTCCCCTCTCCCCTAGGTTGCTCTACGACCTCAGGAATTCCCATTAGGCCTTGGCCTTTGTGTAATGAGTTGGGCAGTTAAGTGGCCCTTGACCATACTGGGAACTCTCGCATGGCTGAGGTGGGGTGCGGCACTGACCATACCAAGAATACCTGTTGCCTGGCCAAGGTGGGGAACAAGAACGGGAATAATTCATCATCCCCTGACAGCCTTGAAACATTCCCTACCTGGATCATAGCTCGAGTGGAATGATACCATTGTTACTGTCCCGGATCGTTCCGGATTGTGACCAGGATGGAAATTTACTGATGACTAAAGCCAATCATCTGGCGAGCCTATAAACAGCGGTACCAAGCGAGGCCCTTTGAACTCTCCCGGACTGTAGCGGGCTACAACCAGTATCTTCCTCTGAGTGGGACACCTCTCAGAGCTCACGAACTCTTGAGTTTGCAATATTCAGAGGACCGTTGCCAACTGACAATAGGACCTGGGCTGAAACACTCTTTGAGGCTCAATCCCTCGCCCATTGAGAAATGCCAAGACATTTGATGTGAGTATTTCATTGGACTCAAGGGGAATTTTTAACAGGTATACCTTCGTATATTTATCTATCTTTGTGTCTCTGTGTGTGTGTGTGATCTCATGGAGGTACCCGCTAGCAAGTATAGTATAAATATTACCATCTCGAATCTGTAATGAAGTCACTGTTGTGATTATAGTAGACTCTACTAATTTACTTTGTAAATGTTAAATTAGTCAATAATTAAGTGCTGCTAAAATCTTGTGATCCACCTTGAACTGTGAATGAACCTTAGAATGCTACTAGACACATATAATCCCTTAGACGTAAAACATTGACCAAGTCTGGGACTAGAGGTGGATCCAGCCATGCCTAAGCTCCATCAGGAGTTTAGAAAGCAAGGGAGTCTTCTCTGAACCTCGTGACTCAGTGGGTGGGTGTCACTCACCCTTTTGCGTCTTCGGTCTCTGTAAAAATCATTCTAGCTCAATTCTAACTCGATTTTCCTTTGTACGTTTCATCTATGTAATAAGTGATAGAGTGAACCTTGCCATCGAACTTTGTTAAGTCGCACTTTTATAAATTCTTATCAAAACCACTTTTTGCTAATACCTTTGATGGTGATTCTTTAAGCAGCCTCTAAACCCCTCATCTGCGACAGACAGTACAAACTAAAGGGATATTGTCATTTCTTGTTGAATCTACGAACCATTCTGTGCAGGTAAGAGGATTGCAATGGTTGAAATGATCATTGGTGCATGACTACATACACACACACAGAGTATTTATAGACGTGTATCTTCTGTCGGTCTTCAAAGGCATGTCTCAGCAAGGATACAGGTTCTCACTGGGCTCAAACAGGGATTACCCATTTCTCTGTTTTACAGCTTTTCAGGCGCTTAACCCTGGTAAGCAACAAACTAACAAGTCAACCAGCTGTCTAAGGGTAGGATGTATTTTTACTTAGTAATCTTAACTTCTTCACAAATTAACAACTTCATAGTACTATTTTATGCTGTTACGTAGCATAAAACATTTCTGAACAACATCCCAGCAGATTGGCAGTATTTTATCCTTGTGTCTGCCTCTTCCCTCCAGAAGGGTTCTTCAATCTTATGTAGTTCCCTGACTTTGAAATAAGCACCGCTGAAGCAATTTCTCTGACTCTTGAAAGCATGATGAGCCTACATATCATTACTCCTCAAGAAGCACCCCGTAATTTCTTCAGAGTACTTTGAATTATTTGTATTTTTTGAAAAATCAGTGGAAGAGTTGTTACTACTATGCAGGTTTTCCCACTAGTTGCTCAATGAAGTCCCCTTTTCACTGGATTTGACCCCAATTATACATTGTATAATGTATAAATGCAAAGATGTTTACAAATGAATGCCTAGATGTTGGAATCTCTGAGCAATATATGGCACATCTCAGAAAAAGACTTCACACTAAAAACTGTGACTATCGCTAATAAGCAAGATAAGGAAGCTTATTAGAAATTATAAAACATCCTTGGGGGAAAATATTTTTATATGTTTATATAGCTACACACACACACATATATATAGAAAATATACATGTGTATATAGAAAAGATACATACTTTTCCCCCTCCCCCGCTCCAACAAGAAAAAGAGAATCAGACACTGGTACCTTATATATAAAAATAAGTAAGGTAGACTAAAACAAAAAAAAGAGGACTCAGGAACAGCCTCTAAGAAAGTCAAGGGAATGATAAATCGTTTTCCAAATGCAGTAGGAGAAGAAAGTCTAACAAAGAGTCTGGAGGGCCAATAGATTATCAAAGTATAAAGAAAACGTTCAGAGGAGGTAAGGCTACACCAGAAGACTAAGGGAAATATTCATCTCCCTGTTTGCTGTGCTGAAGTTCGGAGAGATTCCCATGTTAGAACCTTTTACTTCTAGGGGAGGTGCTGAACAGGTCTGTGTCAGATTGAAATGTAAGTAGAAAATGCTTTAAAGGAAACTCGTACAATGAACAGCAACGAATCACTAGGGCTAGAAAGTATTCAGTAAAGAGTTCTTGACCAGCCCAGAAATGAAATAGCTGTTTGTGGAGTGTAAAATTCACACTAAAAATGCCTTGGAACAAGAGGATCATAAAGTGGTTAATGGGGCACAGTCCATCAACAAATGTGCTGAAATTTAATGCATACACATGTTTAAAAATTCAACCAGGTTAATTTTTTATTAAAAAAAAAAAAAAAGAAGGGGGGGAAAAAAGCTTCAAGGGCTACCAAATACAAAGAATTATCTGTTGATGAAGCCCTCCATCCCAAATTACCAGAGAGCAGAAAAGTTCCACTACATGCCCACAGGGTTCTTCAAAACACATTGGGTATAGACAGGGGCAGAGGCAGGACAGTAGGCTAGATGGGTCTTGTTCTGACCCAATGCATGTGGACTTGGTTTTTGGTCTGTGTGATTTTTTACTGTTTCAAGAAGTATTACTAGCTTAAAAATGTTAGTCACTGAGTACTACTGCAGATGCAGTATGCCTGCTTCTGCTAGATTAAGGTGTCCCAAGTAACAGCTACCTTCTGTCTACATGATAAACAGTAACAAAGTCACCTCTGAAATGAACCGTCTTGACAATCAAACGGATGAGAAAGAAAAGGATCATACTGAAGTGTTCATACTAACTCTGTATCAAGTATAGCACAGCACTATCCTTTCAACCTACTCTGTTATAAGCCATGCGTAATTCCTAATGTTACAAATCTAATAATTTGCAGCTAAACTCCTAATAAAATGTTGAATTTTCACAGATGTTCAAAGACATTTGGAAGATTTATTTTCAAAAGTCATATAATTATAACAGAGACAATTTAATTAGAGACTCAAAGATGTTCTGTAATTGAACCCTGCAGCACAGTCTTCCTTCCAAAAGAAAAGAAGCTTCCTTTGCTTCACAGAGTTGAATCAGTGTAAAAAGGTAAAAACAGTTTCAGAAGCAAAGGCTTGGAGGTAGTTGTTTGTTACCTAGAACAAATAATTGTATTTGAAACCCAATTTATTTTCACATTTGTGCAGGCTTGGGGCAGCTTACCTATGCAGCTTTCTCTGAGTGTTCAGTACTGACTCAATATGAACTACAATAATTCTCATGTAATACATAAAATGAAGACTGGAGTGCTAATAACATATCTCTGGGCATTCATTTGTAAATGTCTTTGCAGTCTTTAGCTGGAATTTACAATCTGGGGTCAAACCAGGAAAAAAGGGAGAGGGGGAAAAAGCCTAAGCTTCTTTGGCATCCATCCCTAAAGCCTGTATTTCACAAGAATGAAATACGTATCAGCTACAGGATGCTCGGTAGAATTTTTTTCTCCCTTCTGATCTTCTCCTAAGCATGAGCTCTTTCATCTATGTGCAGGTACATGTGAGAGGGCCTAGGAAATGCTGAAAGAAGAAAAAAAATATTATTAAATGTACCTTATGTCAAATTGATGTAAATAAACTTATTGTATATATATGTATATTAAAATGTGTGGGCATGAAGAAAAACAGGAGAGTAGAGCCCACTTCTCTAATCCACACAAACGTCTTTTATGACTTTGCACTAGTCACAAAACAACTTATTTCCCACACAAATGTTTACTCCTTTTAATTTTTTTTTCTTTTTTTTTTTTTAGTTTTGGATGGATTTGGCATTGAATGTATTAGTGAGGAGAATTATCTTGGAAACTTGAGCAGCATCTCTTAGATTTAAAAGCTGAATAAAATTACGTGTAATTTTCTGGTCTTCAAGCAGTTTTACAAAACCGGTCAGGGTCTTGCTAATGAACAAGTTGGAGAATGGCAAACAGAAATATGTAATACACATTACCTAAATTCAGTCCAATTGTTTCATGAAATATGATCGCTCTTAAGTAATACCTGGAGTTGGTTCAAATTGCAGTGGGATCAAAAACTAGTTGTCCTGGTTCCGGCTGGGACAG
>NW_009214729.1:0-11018 GCF_000690835.1 Fulmarus glacialis
CCAACCTTAATGATTCTATGATTCCTTCCCGAGTATATATACACCTATGCCACATCCAGACTACCTTTACAAGGTATAAAGGCAACCTATGTGTATCACACACACACACACACACACATATATGATTTAGGTTGTTCTTAACTATTACAATTTCTCCTTTTTAAATGCTTTGTTTTGAAAAGATTTCCTTAGTTACCTACAGAATTTTTTTAAGGTGAATAAAAATTGCAGTGATGCTCTCAACACAGCAGGATGTCTCCTTACAAAATTTCCATTTAAAAGTACTAAGAAAGATAACTTGATAATCAAGGTAAATACAAGACAGGTCCAAAGCCACCACTGTGCCATAGCTATCTGACTTAGAATAAAACAAAGATCCTATAATAATTATACTTACCACAGCCATTAATAACTTCAAAGATACAGAGTGTACAGATTTGGGGGTTCACATCACATAAGGACTGATAACAAACCATGAATCTCTCATGCATATTTACAGGATAGGGTAAGGAACCTAAAGCAGCATCTGTGACTGCTTCTTGACATCAGAATAAGGCAAACTTCAGAGAGGTCTCTGACTTCCCCATCTTCTGCTGTTCATCTTGCTTGGTAGTTTTGCTACTTTTCTGCACTTGCTTGCCCTTGTGCTTGTAACAAAGCATGACAGCTCTGAATTTCACCTTTTAACTCAGATAATTGTGCTGTGTTAGGTTCAAAACCAGAGCTGCAATGATCAAAAAAAGCTTCCATTTTTATCACTTCCTCCCGTGATCTTTTTCCTCACATCAATTAAGACAAAATTTGTTATATGTCTGAGTGTCATGCACTGTTCTGTGCAGCATAAATAAACACCCTGACCTCTGCCCTCCAGCTGATACTCATATCCCATGCAAAGGCATCATCTAACCTTGTATTTCAGTCACCCATGGCCTCCTGTGTGATATCTTGGAAACGCAGGAAAATTTACTTTCCTCACAGCTTTTCTGGAATTGGATCTTCCCATCACTTTGAAACTAGAAAAGTTTTTTGGACAGAAAGATCTTTTTTCATTACCAAATTTTTTTATGCTGGAAAGATTCCTACAAAACTTTGAAATCAAATCATGCATCGCTCAAAGCTGAGTATTTTTTAAAATCCGCATTCATTTTCCTCATTTCTTAAGAGCTCTTCTGCCTTATCTTTTGGTACCCCACACCACACAAAGTATACGAACAGGATCAACTGAGGAAACGTAGTGAAGACGAAGGATAGAAACTTGAATTACAAGAGCATTTTGTTTCCTCTCTCTGTTAAAAATCTACTTTGTTCAGTGTGTGGTGGTGGACTAATGTGACACTGAAGCAAATCTGTGACTACCCCTCCCCATCTCGGTCGCAAGTTGTTCCTATGTTAATATATTTAGTGTCACGATCGATGTTTTTCAGCGTAATCTAAATCTCTTTCAGTGAATTGATAGCAAAATTTTACACTTGAAGTGCTCAGGTTTGCTGTCAGGTTTCCCCTGTTTAGACTTGCATACCACAATTCAGCTTTCTCTCTGAGAACAAACCAAACGCAAGACAAACAAAATATTCCAGCCCTGACTCCCTCTAGCAACTCACATCACAAAAGCTTCTCCCAGGTGTATCGCAGGGACTTGCCCTGTTTGGCAAAACCACACCTCACCGTTTAGAGTTGTTTTTATCCATCAGGGAGTGCAGGCAATCCCTGTACACAGACACAGCTCCAGGACCGGACTCCTCACTGAATACTAACAGCAAAATATGAAACCAATCCGTACAGTTCAAAACCTCTCTGAGAATGGCTGTCATTTCACCTCAGGGACTGATGTTCTGAGTCGGGCAAGGATACTGCCCAGCATCTTACAGCGGAGGTCTTTCTAAAACCGCACATAGCGCACCTGATATTGAGTGATAATGAGCAAACCCAAATTCTAGTCCTAAATCACATTTTAATTCACATGTTTGTTTAATGTAATCTATCATCAGGATTAATGCAATCACATATTCAGGATTTAAGATTAAGGTATTCTGGTGTATAAAAAGAATAAGAGAGATCGAGTAAAACAAACTAAACTGTGTTCTGCAAGAAAGCGAGGCACCATTTTTATTGTGGAGTGCTATACCAAACTCTAATGGCCTATTCCAAGATATTTCTTAAGGACTATATAAAATTTTGTATAAATAAACTAAATATGTAAAAATTTATGGCACCTTTTGACCAATACACATTTCTTTGTTGCTAAATGGCTTTCCAATACAAGCTGTAGCTCTGTTAACTGATACAAGAAGAAAAGTCCTAAAATACCATCAACTTTCCAATTATTAAACAAAGCCCACAAAACAACCCAGGAAGATGCGTAAGATTGTATTTATATAATACATATATATATCCTAAATATAGACAGATAATCTATTTTTATTCTAAACCTATTACAACAACTGCACTCCAGCTCAGGTAATTGAATTTCATATTCTATCAAGAACATACCATTGGAGTTTTACTTAAATGATAATTATTCTTTTGAAGAACTTGTAAGACAGGATAATAGAGTTTAGAGAAATTCTTTGCCCAGGTGGGATTTCTTAGGAAGTTTTTAGAAAGAAAATCAATACGTGTCTGCAGATTGAAAATCTGATCACACCCATGACAGTCCCAAGAGGGACCTGTGAAATTGTCGTTTCAGTGAAAGGATCTCGGCAGAATTAGTTATCTGTCCCTGAAAATTGCTAAAGGATAGGGGACAGCAGTGGATGTTAGCAAAGGCAGTCAGAATCAATATAACAATACTGTGTGTTATTTATACTAGCAGGCCTCTACCTTGTTTGTGATCTCTATTATAAGATAGGTTAAAATTTCCTTTATGCTTCAATAAAATATTTGAACAAGACTGAATGATTATTTGGGGAGGGTCTGAGGAGGAGCTATTGATAGGTATGATATTGTCATATAAAAAGTTTTATTTCTAGTTCATTAAATCAGATCTGATTTTAGAGAACCAATACTCTCTGAAAGCTCTTGGATTTACTTTTTCTTCCTCCCCAGTCCCCCTATTCCCCCCTATTGCTAAAGTAGTTACTAATATCAAAAAAATTTTAAAAAGTAACTGCTCATAAAGACCTTGATATTTCTACCAGTAAATGATGTATAGGGATAAAGCTGACCTTATATAGAAACAAAGCTGAAGATCATCTCAGTGAAAGTCCTTTTCTGGAAGGTTTCAGAGATCCCAGTAGACAAATTCAGGGATGATTATCCAGAGATTTCACCTGTGAATCCCAGGAACCAATCTGTCATTCTGTATACTGTTGGAGAAAGATCTAACATTTAATCAGAATTTTCTTCATAGGCCTTTATATCTTACTGTGGAAAATAATAACAGAAATAAGACAATTATTATTTAAGTAGCTGCTTCGCCAAATGTCATTGTTTAACCCCAGTCAGCAACCAAGCACCACGCAGCTGCTCGCTCACCCTCCCACCATCCCAGTGGGATGGGGGAGAGAATCTGAAGAGCAAAAGTAAAAAAACTTGTGGGTTGAGATAAGAACAGTTTAATAATTGGGGAGGGGGGAAATTGTAATGGAAAGGAAAACGATGAGAGAGAAAGAGAGAGGTGGAGGGGGGAACAAAACCCAGGAAGAACAAGAGATGCAACCACTCACCACCCACCAAACGATGCCCAGCCAGTCCCTGAGCAGCGATCCCTGCCCCCCGGCCAACTCCTTCCAGTTTATATACTGAGCATGACGTCACATGGTATGGAATAGCCCTTTGGCCAGTTTGGGTCAGCTGTCCTGGCTGTGCCCCGTCCCAGCTTCTTGTGCGCCTGGCAGAGCAGGGGAAGCTGAAAAGTCCTTGACTAGCGTAAACACTGCTTAGCAACAACTATAAAATCAGTGTGTTATCAACATTATTCTTGTAGTAAATCCAAACCACAGCACTATACCAGCTACTAGGAAGAAAATTAACTCTATTCCAGCCGAAACCAGAACACCAAACTTCAGTAAGAACCGCAGTCAAGCTCTAATCAAGCTAATAGGAAGCAGAATGACTGAAAGAAGATTAGGGATGAGGAGAAATAAGTGAAACCTGGCTTTTACTTGCAGAAATCAGTAAGCCAATATGTTTGCAGGCAGATGTATCTATTATCTCATGTAGAATAAATTTGTCTTATCGTTAGATACACATTTTACCTTTCACAGATACATTTATTAAGATGGCTTTGTACTAGTGATAATAAGAGCTCTGCTATGAGGCAGTGTTCCTCTAGCACTGGACCAGATTTTGTGATGAAATGCCAATTTACAAATGCTTTTTCATCTTCTCCAAAATTTATTCTCTGAACTTAGATGAGGTAGGCAACAATTGCCTGATATATTTGTAGCCTGTCAGTGTTCTCTGAAAAGAGGAGCCCTAGAAAGCAAGTAATTTAATTAGCACAAAACTTGGATTATCCCAGTTTACCTGCTTATTTACTTAGTTCTAACTCAGGTATCTGTCAAGGACAACCGCTATAGACATAAAACTGAAGAAGGCGAAATCATTGAATATCATCCTTCTTCCTCAGAATTATTTGCTGGTGGCCGTACAGGGGAAAAAGGGAGCGCTGCCACCAGCAGCACGCTGGTCCCTTGGAGTTACAGAGCTGCTCATAAATAGCTGAATCTGTGAAATACTGTGAAAATAGGGCTACTGTGAAAAACAGTTCACAGCTTCAAGCTAGCACCTGACCCAGCAGTAAAAGAAATGCTTACTGAGATCACGTCCTTTGTACAATGCCTCTTAGGAAACAGACCACTCTCCATATTACAAAGAGGCCCCTCTTTTCTCACCCATAAAGATTTTACCACAAGACTGAGGAACAGACTTTCCCCCCCCCCCTAGAACTCAAGAAAACTTGTCGTATGCTCATAAGAAATTAACTACTAAAGAACATCTGTTAAGTTTGGAGGTAAAAGAGTGATAAGGCGGCCCTGAGGATGACTTTTAAAGGTATTTTCCTGAGGAAAATATGGAAATCCTCCTCATCTAAGGAGAAACATGAAAATTACCAAAACTCCTTTTCATATTTTTGAGGGCCCAAAAATCTCCTATTGCCTTATAAAACCTGCTAGAAACCCATCTCAATCCTGCTCAGTATTACACTTTATTTAATCTCTCAGACCACCTTCACAACTGCCTTTAAACTTCCGCTGCACAAGTACAATTTTAGACCTCCCTTTAAGGGAGATTTGCAGGAGTTGAATGGAAGACATATGCCTCCAATCTGGAGCTTTGTGTGACTGCACTCAGCCATAAATCCTTCTGAAGTCACAGAGCCTGACCAATAAAAATGAAGTTAATTATAGCGCTGTTCTAACACAAGTATGTAGGTTATGCAACTCAGAAGAATAACTCAGTAACTATTTTAATGGGGGTCATCATTATTCAGAGAGACATTTAAGAGAATGCTCTATGTGGTTTAACCATTCGAAAAGAAACGTTTCAGCAATCGCAAAAATGATTTTTATGTTTTCTATAGAACAATGTGTCTTTGCTACCATGAAACAGAGAAGACAACAGAAAACAGTAAAAAGAAAAAGGAAAGCTCTTCTCATCACCTTTAAGTTCCTGCTGTGCATTGGACATTTAAGCTGAAACGGCCTCTTTTCCCAAAGAGAGTTTTAAATGCTCATCTTAACTGAGCATGTATTAGACTGAATCAATAGGCAGCTAGGGATCAAATCTTCAAAACCAGGCAGCACCCAGCAGTTCTAGTTATGACCTGAATGTCCAGTTTATCAGATGTTCAAGCGACTAGAACAAATTTTGGGACTTGAGATTGACCCCTTTCATAAGCAAAAGACAAAGTGTTTTGTATAAGCACAATTTTTGTCCCCCCCCTACCATTCTACTCTGGAGAAAAAGCACTCTTGGTTCCTGGACACTAAAAAAAGGTTCATAAAACTTCAAACAGAAATCCCTGGCAGTTGTAAGGGATCATATTTTACATTCAGAATTGCAAGAAACAATTTTTCATTGAAAGGTTCTTCTATTCCCACTCTCAAAGCACAGGCTTTGAACAAAAATGCACTTTATGTTGAGGACATGTCTCCCACCTCATGAAAACTGATTGTGACAAGTCATACGTCACCATAAAAAACCCATCATCATAAAACTTAAC
This sequence comes from Fulmarus glacialis, assembly GCF_000690835.1. Taxonomy (NCBI): domain Eukaryota; kingdom Metazoa; phylum Chordata; class Aves; order Procellariiformes; family Procellariidae; genus Fulmarus; species Fulmarus glacialis. The sequence goes on from NW_009214729.1 coordinate 6,167, forward strand.
TAAAATCTTCAAAGATTAGGACCACGCCGATATGCTGATACATTTTCATACACGTTTTGCCAGGACTTCCCCTAAAGTTGCACAGCAGACCACAACTAGAAACAAAAATAAAGACATCATCTGTCTTCTGTCCTCAGTGAAAACTCCTTCACTGGCAGCCACACCAGATCAGAAAAGAAGGTGTACGAAATGAATGCAGCAGACAAAAAGCTGCATGTTAGAAGGAAAGAGTTTGAAACAAACCGAGGCATTAAGTTTGGTACTGGGTGACAAGGGAAGGAGAGTTACAGCCAGCTGAGACAGAAAACGTACATACGTGGCACTAGAGGGGCAGGGTGACAGAATGGGGAGACAAAGGGCAAAAAGGCCTGAGAAGAGACATAGCACAGAGTACTCAACTATCATATCTTAAGAGCCTCAGATTGGGCTATAAACTGAAAATATTATTTTTCTTTATTTACAAGGATATTAACAACAAGCAACAAAACCAAAAATCAGTCAGCCTCTGTGAAACGTAAGATAACACAGAGATAATCAATAGAGGAAAGTCCATAAGTAATTTAACCTCACAAGTAGTATTTGAGTAGCATACAGTAAACAAGGCACGATCAACAACCTGATCAAAACAGGCCACGCAATAGTGAGATAAAACCTAGCCACTCTGTGGTAGGACAGGTGCCCCACGAAGGAAAAACAAGGACTATGTGACTGATTATGGAAGACTAACACACATGCAAGAAAAGCAAAGCCATACTTTTTGCATCTTCTAACTTGAAACAAACCTTATCTCATTCCTTTAGATATAAGTATACACTCATTTTGCACATACAGTGAAGCCAGACTGAAGCGTGCTAAGTCATTACAAACAATACTGAAACTTCCCTCCTCCATCCACTGTCCCAATGCACTTTAAAATTTTATAGATATTGTTTGTGGGTCATTCCAAAGCAGCACCAGACAGGAATATTCTCCATTAACAGCACTGGTCAAAGATAAAAGTACCCTGACAGCTCTTGGGCCCTTCTGGAGCTCCAAGATCAGCACATGTCAAAGTTCTGAAACTAAATGCACACAGCGCACAACAACTCGTAGCTCTGATCTCTCCCCCAGCTCAGTCTTCGCACATACACTCACATTTGGTATTTGCAGAAAGGGCAGGTCACTCCTGGAGTCAAACAAAACACCATGTATCTTCCTGGCAGAGACAGCCCCAAGTTTGTACTGATCTATTTCTACTTACCCTAGTACACCTCCTGCTACAAAGAAACAACTCCGTTTCCTAGCTTTCTCTCCTCCCTTTCTATTACTTTCAACTACCAATCAGTTAAACCAAATCCCACTTACCTCCCCCCACTGTTGTAACCATCTGCAGGAATACCTCCTTTCCAATAGCACCTACAGTTGAGAAGGACAAGGTCAAGCTGGGACAGGGTCAAAGAAAGGCTCTGATAGTAGTCCAGAAAACCCTTTCGTAAGAAAATGAAACGAACAAAAAAATGCCAAAACTATGCTGCTTTATTCTTCTAAAATGAAGAAGAGAGGAGACAGGATTGCCTCTAACTATGACAAGTGGATCGGTCCATTTTCTTTTTAACGGGAATTAGATCAATTAACAAAGTGGATTTTGTGGTAATTTATGGAGACCACCAGAATCACTGGTCCTCCATATAATTTATAAACTGAGTTAGCTGCTGAGAAAACTACTGCTTTTTCCAAACCAGTCACATATGTAAATACGTGTTGATAATACCATGGAGTAGTCATGTTTTTGTCACGTGTTTAAGAAGAGTAGCAAAATCTGTCATTGTGGGAGTACTGAAGAAGGAAGAAGAATTCTGTAGAAACCTTTTCATGTTACAGGAAACAAAATGTTTCTTTTTCCAGTATGTTGGGCACAAAAATCTCTAAGAAAGTTTGAGAAAACCTGTTCCTAAATTTGAGGTTTAAGCTTCTAAAAATGTATCTGAACCCAGCTAGATTCCAACAGTGTTTTATGACAAAGCCCTTTGCTTTCTGTAGAACACTTCTTCACTGAAAATTTAGTCATGAATAATGTCACTGGGGAGGTTCAAATTTGCGGTATGCAGTAGTTACCAGGTCAAAAGTGCTCAGTCTGTATGTTAAAATAAAACTACTAATTAATATTAATTTAAAAAATCCCTGAGGTGTAAAACCTGACATACTTAGGGGAAAGGCAGCAAAGTCCTACTGGATTTTTAATTATCATACATTACTGTAATTGGTTCAACCAACCTGATTACGACCCTGGGGACACCCGTTAGCAGCTCCACTGACCAAGGGTCACTGGCTGGAATTTGGTAAGCAATTCCTTAACGGGGGAAGGAAGGGGGTTAGAAAGCAGGTTACAGAGCAGGGGGCCAGAACTGAGACTCTGACAGGAAAAACCATCCTGACTTGTTCAGACACACTTCTATATGAAACTCTGACATTAGGCACTTCTACGGTTTACTGAAGATTTGTGCTTAAAACGGAGAAAAAAGGAAACAACTTTGAGTGCTCTGGAGGGTTTGCAGCTTCATCTGTTTTAGACAAAGAAGTACGTGGTACTAACGTTCTTTTGACTAATAAAAATTCTCTCTGATAACACTACTTCACTTATTTAATGGCTATTTTGATTCAAGTACTCAAACCTATGTAAAGTTGAAAAAAATAATCAAAAATTAAACTCTGTGAAAGTACTTTTGCAGCTCTAGTCTTGAGGGAGGAACAGAAACTTTGAGCATTAAATAATTTAATCTTTATAAGCAGTAGCAACTTACACACACAGCAGAGCTTTTGACAGGCATTTCCTGTAATTGCAAATGCTTCAATAAGCACAACTAGGACTGTTTAAGTTACCAAAGCGTTTTTAAAAGAGGGAATTAGAGCTGTATATTCCAGGTCATTACTCGTGGAAGCCAAGGAGATCTCCTACTGCTACATTAGGTGGTTACTAAAGAACTATCCTTTCACCCTGGGAGGCGTACACACTCCCTCTACTCTTCCCTCTACATTATCAAATAAAATTCTTTATAACTGAAAAATAAACCTGATTATCAACATATCTTTCTGGACTGCACAATGCACATTTGTAATATTATTTTATCTCATTTGAAGGTTCAGGAAATCCAATTTCCATGGGCTTGAAATCTGTTCCCCTTTCATTCTGCCTAACAGAAGCGCAGAACTGTTTGTTCATTGGGGTGTTTTCTAATAGAATGTCTAGCGCAAAAAGGGAAAAACATCCAAAAAAGCTCCCAGCTACAATTTTACTCTGAAGTCACACTGATAGCAGGCAGTATTTAACACATTTGAATGTCATCAAGCTACTTGGCCATAGAATATAGAAGAGGAATGAGTAGGAGCAATGTATTCCAAGATGTGGATCTCCAAGGCTTCACTCCTGCCCAAACAACGGACAACTTGTTTATGCCAATGTGAGTCCTGCACGGTACCCAAAAATATTTTTCCTCTGTCAAATTTTTCATCATGTTTCCTCTGTGTTTTCATACATGTTAAAATAACAAATAGAATGAGATCTTTCTCTAGAGAAAAAAGGAATTATATCTTAATGGCCATATATGAAGCACTGACATATCTGAATCCTGTCGCCTCTACTCCGTAAGCTGGTTTCTATTAGTCACAGCACACCTTTGACCTCAGGACTGACTGCATTATCCTTTCAAAATTTTGTCAGAACCTTTTTTCGTATTTTCTTCCTTTTTCTAAAATCCTCAGAAGGAACTGTTCTCCAGAAAGAAAGTTTGTATTTTCTGACTTCCTATGCTGCAGAGCCATTGAATGCCTACATAAAAAGATAAGCTTCGACTATCAGTTCCCTATAAAGGAATAGGTTGGGTGACCTCGAGAAACTGCAGGTTTTCTTCTTCCTGTCCACAAGAGGAATCATAAATTAATTTCTGTATCTTCCTTCAATTAAAAACAAACAAAAAACATTATGAACCGAAACATCAGAAATTTATAAGAGAGAAGTATCATTTGCCCTGTGCACCCAGTAATAATAGCCTCATTTCACCAGATTACAAAACTCCATCAGTCATTTATTTTGAGTGAATAATACTTCTTGGAGGCAGGATGATGACTAAGTAAGTGAGGGCAATGAGCAAACTAAATGAAAGCAATTTTATGGCAAGAATCACCAGCTTAAAGGAACAAGTATCAACAACTGCAAGAAAAATTGATGTGAACACAAGTGCTGGGCAATCAACACAACTTACAAAGATCAAGCGCTACTTTCCATGTTGGTGGAGATCAAGAATAGCACAGCACAGCTAGCTGGTTGAGGGAGGTGATCGTCCCACTCTACACGGCACTGGTGTGGCCCCAACTCAAGTTCTGTGTGCAATTTTGGGCGCCTCAATAAGAAGGACATCAAACTGTTAGAGTGTGTCCAGAGGAGGGCGACCAAGACGGTGAAAGGTCTTGAGGGCAAGACTTAGCGGGAGCGGCTGAGGTCACTTGGCTTGTTCAGCTTGGAGGAGAGAAGGCTGAGGGGGGACCTCATCGCAGTCTACACCTTCCTCCAGGGGGGCAGCGGAGGGAGAGGTGCTGATGTTCTCTCTCTGGTGACCAGCGACAGAACACAAGGAAACGGAATGAAGCTGCATCAGGGTAAGTTCAGACTGGACATTAGGAGAAGGGTCTTTACTAAGAGGGTGGCTGGTCACTGGAACAGGCTCCCCAGGGAAGTGGTCACGGCACCAAACCTGTCAGAGCTCAAGGAGCGTCTGGATGACACTATCAGTCATGATTTAGTTTTAGGTTGTCCTGCAAGGAGCAGGGAGTTGGACTCGATGATCCCTATGGGTCCCTCTCAAGGTGAGATATTCTA